>NC_087069.1:968447-985947 GCF_963678635.1 Symsagittifera roscoffensis
CAATTGTTTTCGTCTGGAATTAGGGTTTGAAAGCATTGTAGATTTGAGACAGCAATAACGATGGTACTATCCGTTTGAAAGAGCGTTTAAAGAAAGAATAGGGTTCGCGGCGCGGCGTACAATAAACAATGCTATTTTAAATTAAAATGATTGAAATAACTTTAGGTTCGCAGCTGGTTTTTCGTCTACCTGTGATGTTCGTTTTGTTGATATGTCCAGTGAAGAAATTGTGCAGATGCCAGGCAGAACTATTATGGGCTATTTTTCCGTAACAGTTCCATTTTTTTTCAGTGAAATATTGATATTTTATTCAATTTCCAAAAAAAAACAGTCAGATTTATGGAACATTTAACATTCAAAAATGTGTAAATCCAGTCAGTTTCAAAAGTTGCCAAAACGATTAATGAGAGACCGAAAACTCAAAAATGAATCTTCCGTGCTTCAGTTTTATTGGAAATACTTTTTGGTTGGCCTGTTTCTGGATCAATCACTAAAAAAATTATTTCGAAAGCCTCTTTGAAACTGGGAGTAAAAGTGGAAAATAGCCTGCGCGATAAGGACTGGAACAACTTGTAGTCCAGCACTCGAAACCCAGAGGCAGATAAACTCCGCAGGGCTTCTGAGGTCTTCTCCATCCCATAATAAAACTCTGTCCTGGACATTGAGTCCACAAATATTATATTCAAGTTCGGATTATGATCGAGATCGGATGTCGAATTAGACACTGAAGCATTCATGTAGTTTCCATCGACTTGAAAATCTCCTTTCATTTTAATTACATATCAAAAAACTACTTTGATTACCTAAATCTAGGTTTTGCGACCCACTTGAATGGGTTTATTTTTACTGATTTTTAAGGGTTTATTTCTAACCAATCGTTTTCCAAAAAAAACAATTTCATTATAAAAAATTTGTTTACTACTGTAATGTTCTGACTGTATGTAGCCAGATAAACGTTTAAGATTAAACAAAGCAAAGATGTCTCCAACTAATCTGTCTTACCAGTAAGTGTTAAAAATATAAGCAATTAGGGTGCAAATATGATCAGTATCAGACTAAGAAGTTGCACGAAACTATTCAGCCGAAAACTCAAAAGCTTGACCAATAATACGTGTACTTAATCTGAAAGTACTCTATGAGTAAAATCACCCAATAGTTACAACTCGCTTTATGCAAAACCTACTTGAGTTCCAAAGATACCCTGAAAACTTGGATAATGTTTGAAACTTTTTTGTTCAATAGCTTGACCAACAATCCGTGTACTTAATCTGAAAGTACTCTATGAGTAAAATCACCAAATGGTTACAACTCGCTTTATGCAAAACCTACTTGAGTTCAAAAGATATCCCGAAAACCTGGATAGTGTTCGAAGATTTTTTTGTTTCAATAGCTTGACCAAAAAACCGTGTGCTTTATCTGAAAGAACTCTATGAGTAAAATCACCAAATGGTTACAACTCGCCTAATGCAAAAGCTACTTTAGTTCAAAAGATACACCGAAAACTTGGATAGTGTTTAAAACTTTTTTTTGTTTCAATAGCTTGACCAACAAACCGTGTACTTAATCTGAAAGTACTCTATGAGTAAAATCACCAAATGCTTACAAATCGCTTTAAACAAAACCTACTTGAGTTCAAAAGATATCCCGAAAACCTGGATAGTGTTTGAAACTTTTTTGTTTCAATAGCTTGACCAACAAACCGTGTACTTAATCTGAAAGTAATCGATGAGTAAAATCACCAAATGCTTACAACTTGCTTAATGCAAAACCTACTTGAGGTAGTTGAAGTCAAAAGATATCCCGAAAACCTGGATAGTGTTTGAAACTTTTTTTGCTTCAATAGCTTGACCAACAAACCGTGTACTTAATCTGAAAGTACTCTATGAGTAAAATCACCAAATGCTTACAACTCGCTTTATGCAAAACCTACTTGAGTTCAAAAGATATCCCGAAAACCTGGATAGTGTTTGAAACTTTTTTGTTTCAATAGCTTGACCAACACACCATTTACTTAATCTGAAGGTACTCTATGAGTAAAATCACCAAATGGTTACAACTCGCTTTATGCAAAACCCACTTGAGTTCAAAAGATATCCCGAAAACTTGGATAGTGTTTGAAACTTTTTTGTTTCATTAGCGTGACCAACAAACCGTGTTAATCTGAAAGTACTCTATGAGTAAAACTACCAAATGGTTACAACTCCCTTTATACAAAACCTACTTGAGTTTCAAAGATACCCTGAAAACTTGGATATTGTTTGAAACTTTTTTGTTTCAATAGCTTGACCAACAATCCGTGTACTTAATCTGAAAATACTCTTTGAGTAAAATCACCAAATGATGAAACTCGCTTTATGCAAAACCTACTTGAGTTCAAAAGACCCCGAAAACCTGGATAGTGTTTGAAACTTTTTTGTTTCAGTAGCTTCACCAACAAACCGTGTACTTAATCTGAAAGTACTCTATGAGTAAAGTTACCAAATGGTTACAACTCGCTTTATGCAAAACCTACTTGAGTTCAAAAGATACCTTGAAAACTTGGATAATGTTTGAAACTTTTTTGTTTCAATAGCTTGACCAACAATCCGTGTACTTAATCTGAAAGTACTCTTTGAGTAAAATCACCAAATGATGAAACTCGCTTTATGCAAAACCTACTTGAGTTCAAAAGATATCCCGAAAACTTGGATAATGTTTGAAACTTTCTTTTCAATAGCTTGACCAACAAACCGTGTGCTTAATCTGAAAGTACTATATGAGTAAAATTACCAAATGGTTACAACTCCCTTTATGCAAAACCTACTTGAGTTCCAAAGATACCCTGAAAACCTGGATAGTGTTTGAAACTTTTTTGTTTCAGTAGCTTCACCAACAAATCGTGTACTTAATCTGAAACTACTCTATGAGTAAAGTTACCAAATGGTTACAACTCGCTTTATGCAAAACCTACTTGAGTTCAAAAGACACCTTGAAAACTTGGATAATGTTTGAAACTTTTTTGTTTCAATAGCTTGACCAACAATCCGTGTACTTAATCTGAAAGTACTCTTTGAGTAAAATCACCAAATGATGAAACTCGCGTTATGCAAAACCTACTTGAGTTCAAAAGATATCCCGAAAACTTGGATAATGTTTGAAACTTTTTTTTCAATAGCTTGACCAACAAACCGTGTGCTTAATCTGAAAGTACTATATGAGTAAAATTACCAAATGGTTACAACTCCCTTTATGCAAAACCTACTTGAGTTCCAAAGATACCCTGAAAACTTGGATAATGTTTGAAACTTTTTTGTTTCAATAGCTTGACCAACAATCCGTGTACTTAATCTGAAAGTACTCTTTGAGTAAAATCACCAAATGATGAAACTCGCTTTATGCAAAACCTACTTGAGTTCAAAAGATATCCCGAAAATCTGGATAGCGTTTGAAAATTATTTGTTTCAATAGCTTGACCAACAAACCGTGTACTTAATCAGAAAGTACTCTATGAGTAATATCACCCAATGGTTACAACTCGCTTTATACAAAACCTACTTGAGTTCAAAAGACCCCGAAAACCTGGATAGTGTTTGAAACTTTTTTGTTTCAGTAGCTTCACCAACAAACCGTGTACTTAATCTGAAAGTACTCTATGAGTAAAGTTACCAAATGGTTACAACTCGCTTTATGCAAAACCTACTTGAGTTCAAAAGATACCTTGAAAACTTGGATAATGTTTGAAACTTTTTTTGTTTCAATAGCTTGACCAACAATCCGTGTACTTAATCTGAAAGTACTCTTTGAGTAAAATCACCAAATGATGAAACTCGCTTTATGCAAAACCTACTTGAGTTCAAAAGATATCCCGAAAACTTGGATAATGTTTGAAATTTTTTTTTTCAATAGCTTGACCAACAAACCGTGTGCTTAATCTGAAAGTACTATATGAGTAAAATTACCAAATGTTTACAACTCCCTTTATGCAAAACCTACTTGAGTTCCAAAGATACCCTGAAAACTTGGATAATGTTTGAAACTTTTTTGTTTCAATAGCTTGACCAACAATCCGTTTACTTAATCTGAAAGTACTCTTTGAGTAAAATCACCAAATGATGAAACTCGCTTTATGCAAAACCTACTTGAGTTCAAAAGATATCCCGAAAACTTGGATAATGTTTGAAACTTTTTTTTTCAATAGCTTGACCAACAAACCGTGTGCTTAATCTGAAAGTACTATATGAGTAAAATTACCAAATGGTTACAACTCCCTTTATGCAAAACCTACTTGAGTTCCAAAGATACCCTGGAAACTTGGATAATGTTTGAAACTTTTTTGTTTCAATAGCTTGACCAACAATCCGTGTACTTAATCTGAAAGTACTCTTTGAGTAAAATCACCAAATGATGAAACTCGCTTTATGCAAAACCTACTTGAGTTCAAAAGATATCCCGAAAATCTGGATAGCGTTTGAAAATTATTTGTTTCAATAGCTTGACCAACAAACCGTGTACTTAATCAGAAAGTACTCTATGAGTAAAATCACCCAATGGTTACAACTCGCTTTATACAAAACCTACTTGAGTTCAAAAGACCTCGAAAACCTGGATAGTGTTTGAAACTTTTTTGTTTCAGTAGCTTCACCAACAAACAGTGTACTTAATCTGAAAGTACTCTATGAGTAAAGTTACCAAATGGTTACAACTCGCTTTATGCAAAACCTACTTGAGTTCAAAAGATATCCCGAAAACTTGGATAATGTTTGAAACTTTTTTGTTTCAATAGCTTGACCAACAATCCGTGTACTTAATCTGAAAGTACTCTTTGAGTAAAATCACCAAATGATGAAACTCGCTTTATGCAAAACCTACTTGAGTTCAAAAGATATCCCGAAAACTTGGATAATGTTTGAAACTTTTTTTTCAATAGCTTGACCAACAAACCGTGTGCTTAATCTGAAAGTACTATATGAGTAAAATTACCAAATGGTTACAACTCCCTTTATGCAAAACCTACTTGAGTTCCAAAGATACCCTGAAAACTTGGATAATGTTTGAAACTTTTTTGTTTCAATAGCTTGACCAACAATCCGTGTACTTAATCTGAAAATACTCTTTGAGTAAAATCACCAAATGATGAAACTCGCTTTATGCAAAACCTACTTGAGTTCAAAAGGTATCCCGAAAATCTGGATACCGTTTGAAAATTATTTGTTTCAATAGCTTGACCAACAAACCGTGTACTTAATCAGAAAGTACTCTATGAGTAAAATCACCCAATGGTTACAACTCGCTTTATACAAAACCTACTTGAGTTCAAAAGACCCCGAAAACCTGGATAGTGTTTGAAACTTTTTTGTTTCAGTAGCTTCACCAACAAACAGTGTACTTAATCTGAAAGTACTCTATGAGTAAAGTTACCAAATAGTTACAACTCGCTTTATGCAAAACCTACTTGAGTTCAAAAGATACCTTGAAAACTTGGATAATAATTGAAACTTTTTTGTTTCAATAGCTTGACCAACAATCCGTGTACTTAATCTGAAAGTACTCTTTGAGTAAAATCACCAAATGATGAAACTCGCTTTATGCAAAACCTACTTGAGTTCAAAAGATATCCCGAAAACTTGGATAATGTTTGAAACTTTTTTTTTCAATAGCTTGACCAACAAACCGTGTGCTTAATCTGAAAGTACTCTATGAGTAAAATCACCAATTGGTTACAACTCGCTTTATGCAAAACCTACTTGAGTTCAAAAAATACCTTGAAAACCTGGATAGTGTTTGAAATTTTTTTGTTTCAGTAGCTTCACCAATAAACCGTGTACTTAATCTGAAAGTACTCTATGAGTAAAGTTACCAAATGGTTACAACTCGCTTTATGCAAAACCTACTTGAGTTCAAAAGATACCCTGAAAACTTGGATAATGTTTGAAACTTTTTTTGTTTCAATAGCTTGACCAACAATCCGTGTACTTAATCTGAAAGTACTCTTTGAGTAAAATCACCAAATGATGAAACTCGCTTTATGCAAAACCTACTTGAGTTCAAAAGATATCCCGGAAACCTGGATAGTATTTGAACCTTTTTTGTTTCAATAGCTTGACCAACAAACCGTGTACTTAATCAGAAAGTACTCTATGAGTAAAATCACCCAATGGTTACAACTCGCTTTATACTAAACCTACTTGAGTTCAAAAGATATCCCGAAAACTTGAATAATGTTTGAAACTTTTTTTTTCAATAGCTTGACCAAAAAACCGTGTGCTTTATCTGAAAGTACTCTATGAGTAAAATCACTTAATGGTTACAACTCGCTTTATGCAAAACCTACTTGAGTTCAAAAGATACCCCGAAAACTTTGATAGTGTTTGAAACTTTTTTGTTTCAATAGCTTCACCAACAAACCGTGTGCTTAATCTGAAGGTACTCTATGAGTAAAATCACCAAATGCTTACAACTCGCTTTAAGCAAAACCTACTTGAGTTCAAAAGATATTCCGAAAACCTGGATAGTGTTTGAAACTTTTTTGTTTCAGTAGCTTCACCAACAAACCGTGTACTTAATCTGAAAGTACTCTATGAGTAAAATCACCCAATAGTTACAACTCGCTTTATACTAAACCTACTTGAGTTCAAAAGATATCCCGAAAATTTGGATAATGTTTGAAACTTTTTTTTTCAATAGCGTGACCAACAAACCGTGTGCTTAATCTGAAAGTACTCTATGAGTAAAATCACTTAATGGTTGCAACTCGCTTTAAGCAAAACCTACTTGAGTTCAAAAGATACCCCGAAAACTTGGATAGTGTTTGAAACTTTTTGTTGCAATAGCTTCACCAACAAACCGTGTGCTTAATCTGAAGGTACTCTATGAGTAAAATCACCAAATGCTTACAACTCGCTTTAAGCAAAACCTACTTGAGTTCAAAAGATATTCCGAAAACCTGGATAGTGTTTGAAACTTTTTTGTTTCAGTAGCTTCACCAACAAACCGTGTACTTAATTTGAAAGTATTCTATGAGTAAAATCACCCAATAGTTACAACTCGCTTTATACTAAACCTACTTGAGTTCAAAAGATATCCCGAAAACTTGGATAATGTTTGAAAATTTTTTTTTTTCAAAAGCGTGACCAACAAACCGTGTGCTTAATCTGAAAGTACTCTATGAGTAAAATCACCCAATGGTTACAACTCGCTTTATACTAAACCTACTTGAGTTCAAAAGATATCCCGAAAACTTGGATAGTGTTTGGAACATTTTTGTTTCAATAGCTTCACCAACAAACCGTGTGCTTAATCTTAAAGTACTCTATGAGTAAAATCACCAAATGAATACAACTCGCTTTATGCAAAACCTACTTGAGTTCAAAAGATACCCCGAAAATTTGGATAGTGTTTGAAACATTTTTGTTTCAATAGCTTCACCAACAAACCGTGTGCTTAATCTTAAAGTACTCTATGAGTAAAATCACCAAATGGTTACAACTCGCTTTATGCAAAACCTTCTTGAGTTCAAAAGATATCCCGAAAACTTGGATAAGGTTTGAAACTTTTTTCGTTTCAATAGCTTGACCAACAAACGGTGTGCTTAATCTGAAAGTACTCTATGAGTAAAATCACCCAATGGTTAGAACTCGCTTTATACAAAACCTACTGGAGTTCAAAAGATATTCAGAAAATTTGGATAGTGTTTGAAATTTTTTCGTTTCAATAGCTTGACCAACAAACCGTGTGCTTAATCTGAAAGTACTCTATGAGTAAAATCACCCAATGGTTACAACTCGCTTTATGCAAAATTAGTTGAGTTCAAAAGATATCCCGAAAACTTGGATAATGCTTAAAACTTTTTTGTTTCAATAGCTTGACCAACAAACTGTGTGCTTAATCTGAAAGTACTCTTTGAGTAAAATCACCAAATGGTTACAACTCGCTTTATGCAAAACCTATTTGAGTTCAAAAGATATCCCGAAAACCTGGATAGTGTTTGAAACTTTTTTGTTTCAATTGCTTGATCGACAAACCGTGTACATAATCTGAATGTACTCTATGAGTAAAATCACCAAATGGCTACAACTCACTTTATGCAAAACCTACTTGAGTTCAAAAGATATCCCGAAAACCTAGATAGTGTTTGAGACTTTTTTTGTTTCAATTGCTTGATCAACAAACCGTGCTTAATCTGAATGTACTCTATGAGTAATATCACCAAATGCTTACAACACGCTTTATGCAAAACCTACTTGAGTTCAAAAGATATCCCGAAAAACTGGATAGTGTTTGAAACTTTTTTGTTTCAATAGCTTGACTAACAAACCGTGTGCTTAATCTGAAAGTACTCTATGAGTAAAATCACCAAAAGGTTACAACTCGCTTTATGCAAAACCTACTTGAGTTCAAAAGATATCCCGAAAACTTGGATAAGGTTTGAAACTTTCTTGTTTCAATAGCTTGACCAACAAACCGTGTGCTTAATCTGAAAGTACTCTATGAGTAAAATCACCCAATGGTTACAACTCGCTTTATGCAAAACCTAGTTGAGTTCAAAAGATATCCCGAAAACTTGGATAATGCTTAAAACTTTTTTGTTTCAATAGCTTGACCAACAAACTGTGTGCTTAATCTGAAAGTACTCTTTGAGTAAAATCACCAAATGGTTACAACTCGCTTTATGCAAAACCTATTTGAGTTCAAAAGATATCCCGAAAACCTGGATAGTGTTTGAAACTTTTTTGTTTCAATTGCTTGATCGACAAACCGTGTACATAATCTGAATGTACTCTATGAGTAAAATCACCAAATGGCTACAACTCACTTTATGCAAAACCTACTTGAGTTCAAAAGATATCCCGAAAACCTAGATAGTGTTTGAGACTTTTTTTGTTTCAATTGCTTGATCAACAAACCGTGCTTAATCTGAATGTACTCTATGAGTAATATCACCAAATGCTTACAACACGCTTTATGCAAAACCTACTTGAGTTCAAAAGATATCCCGAAAAACTGGATAGTGTTTGAAACTTTTTTGTTTCAATAGCTTGACTAACAAACCGTGTGCTTAATCTGAAAGTACTCTATGAGTAAAATCACCAAAAGGTTACAACTCGCTTTATGCAAAACCTACTTGAGTTCAAAAGATATCCCGAAAACTTGGATAAGGTTTGAAACTTTCTTGTTTCAATAGCTTGACCAACAAACCGTGTGCTTAATCTGAAAGTACTCTATGAGTAAAATCACCCAATGGTTACAACTCGCTTTATGCAAAACCTAGTTGAGTTCAAAAGATATCCCGAAAACTTGGATAATGCTTAAAACTTTTTTGTTTCAATAGCTTGACCAACAAACTGTGTGCTTAATCTGAAAGTACTCTTTGAGTAAAATCACCAAATGGTTACAACTCGCTTTATGCAAAACCTATTTGAGTTCAAAAGATATCCCGAAAACCTGGATAGTGTTTGAAACTTTTTTGTTTCAATTGCTTGATCGACAAACCGTGTACATAATCTGAATGTACTCTATGAGTAAAATCACCAAATGGCTACAACTCACTTTATGCAAAACCTACTTGAGTTCAAAAGATATCCCGAAAACCTAGATAGTGTTTGAGACTTTTTTTGTTTCAATTGCTTGATCAACAAACCGTGCTTCATCTGAATGTACTCTATGAGTAATATCACCAAATGCTTACAACACGCTTTATGCAAAACCTACTTGAGTTCAAAAGATATCCCGAAAAACTGGATAGTGTTTGAAACTTTTTTGTTTCAATAGCTTGACTAACAAACCGTGTGCTTAATCTGAAAGTACTCTATGAGTAAAATCACCAAAAGGTTACAACTCGCTTTATGCAAAACCTACTTGAGTTCAAAAGATATCCCGAAAACTTGGATAAGGTTTGAAACTTTTTTAGTTTCAATAGCTTGACCAACAAACCGTGTGCTTAATCTGAAAGTACTCTATGAGTAAAATCACCCAATGGTTACAACTCGCTTTATGCAAAACCTACTGGAGTTCAAAAGATATTCAGAAAATTTGGATAGTAATTGAAACTTTTTCGTTTCAATAGCTTGACCAACACACCGTGTGCTTAATCTGAAAACACTCTATGAGTAAAATCACCCAATGGTTACAACTTGCTTTATGCAAAACCTATTTGAGTTCAAAAGGTATCCCGAAAACTTGGATAACGCTTAAAACTTTTTTGTTTCAATAGCTTGACCAACAAACCGTGTGTTTAATCTGAATGTACTCTATGAGTAAAACTACCAAATGGCTACAACTCGCTTAATGCAAAACCTACTTGAGTTCAAAAGATATCCCGAAAGCCTGGATAGTCTTTGAGACTTTTATGTTTCAATTGCTTGACCAACAAACCGTGCTTAATCTGAATGTACTTTATGAGTAAGATCACCAAATGCTTACAACACGCTTTATGCAAAACCTACTTGAGTTCAAAAGATATCCCGAAAACTGGATAGTGTTTGAAACTTTTTTGTTTCATTAGCTTGACTAACAAACCGTGTACTTAACCTGAAAGTAATCTATGAGTAAAATCACCAAATGGTTACAACTCGCTTTATGCAAAACCTACTTGAGTTCAAAAGATATCCCGGAAACCTGGATAGTGTTTGAGAATTTTTTGTTTCAATTGCTTGACCAACAAACCGTGCTTAACCTGAAAGTAATCTATGAGTAAAATCACCAAATGGTTACAACTCGCTTTATGCGAAACCTATTTGAGTTCAAAAGATATCCCGAAAAACTGGATAGTGTTTGAAACTTTTTTGTTTCAATAGCTTGACTAACAAACCGTGTACTTAACCTGAAAGTAATCTATGAGTAAAATCACCAAATGGTTACAACTCGCTTTATGCAAAACCTACTTGAGTTCAAAAGATATCCCGAAAACCTGGATAGTGTTTGAGACTTTTTTGTTTCATTTGCTTGACCAACAAACCGTGTACTTAACCTGAAAGTAATCTATGAGTAAAATCACCAAATGGTTACAACTCGCTTTATGCAAAACCTACTTGAGTTCAAAAGATATCCCGAAAACCTGGATAGTGTTTGAGACTTTTTTGTTTCAATTGCTTGACCAACAAACCGTGCTTAACCTGAAAGTAATCTATGAGTAAAATCACCAAATGGTTACAACTCGCTTTATGCAAAACCCATTTGAGTTCAAAAGATATCCCGGAAACCTGGATAGTGTTTGAAACTTTTCTGTTTCAATTGCTTGACCAACAAACCGTGTACTTAATCTGAATGTACTCTATGAGTAAAATCACCAAATGGCTACAACTCGCTTTATGCAAAACCTACTTCAGTTCAAAAGTTATCTCAAACCTGGATAGTGTTTGAGACTTTTTTGTTTTAATTGCTTGACCAACAAACCGTGCTTAATCTGAATGTACTCTATGAGTAAGATCACCAAATGCTTACAACACGCTTTATGCAAAACCTACTTGAGCTCAAAAGATATCCCGAAAAACTGGATAGTGTTTGAAACTTTTTTGTTTCAATAGCTTGACTAACAAACCGTGTACTTAACCTGAAAGTAATCTATGAGTAAAATCACCAAATGGTTACAACTCGCTTTATGCAAAACCTACTTGAGGTACTTGAGTTCAAAAGATATCCCGAAAACCTGGATAGTGTTTGAAACTGTTTTGTTTCAATAGCTTGACCAACAAACCGTGTACTTAATCTGAAGGTACTCTATGAGTAAAATCACCAAATGAGTACAACTCGCTTTATGAAAAACCTACCTGAGTTCAAAAGATATCCCGAAAACCTGGATAGTGTACTCTTTGAGTAAAATCACCAAATGGTGAAACTCGCTTTATGCAAAATCTAAGGAGATCCAATTCCAAATAAGTTCGTCTTTGAAGGTCAACTTAAGCATAACTATATTGTTTAAAAATGTTTTCAACAGTTATTTGGCAAAAATTTTAGCACATTCAAAATGTTTTAAATAACTGCAAGGCATTGAAGTTTTTTTTGAGTTTTTTTAATGTGCCCCACAGTTTGTGTTAAGCACTTCTTAAGAGTGTTTATGTTAAGCACTTTGTGTTAAGCACTTCTTAAGAGTGTTAAGCACTTGTGTTAAGCACTTCTTAAGAGTGTTAAGAGTTTAAAAGATATCCCGAAAACCTGGATAGTGTTCGAAACATTTTTGTTTCAATAGCTTGACCAACAAATCGTGTGCTTAATCTGAAAGTACTCTTTGAGTAAAATCAACAAATGGTGAAACTCGCTGTATGCAAAATCTATTTGAGTTCAAAAGATATCCCGAAAACCTTGATAGTGTTTGAAACTTTTTTGTTTCAATAGCCTGACCAACAAACCGTGTACTTAATCTGGAAGTACTCTATGAGGAAAATTGCCAAATGGTTAGAACTCGCTTTATGCAAAACCTACTTGAGTTCAAAAGATATCCCAAAACCCTGTATAGTGTTCGAAACTTTTTTGTTTCAATAGCTTGACCAACAAACCGTGTACTTAATCTGAAAGTACTCTATGAGTAAAATCGCCAAATAGTTACAACTCGCTTTATGCAAAACTTACCTGAGTTTAAAAGATATCCCGAAAACTTGGATAATGTTTGAAACTTTTTTTGTTTCAATAGCTTGACCAACAAACCTGTACTTAATCTGAAAGTACTCTTTGAGTAAAATCACCAAATGGTGAAACTCGCTGTATGCAAAATCTACTTGAGTTCAAAAGATATCCCGAAAACCTTGATAGTGTTTGAAACATTTTTGTTTCAATAGCCTGACCAACAAACCGTGTACTTAATCTGGAAGTACTCTATGAGGAAAATTGCCAAATGGTTAGAACTCGCTTTATGCAAAACCTACTTGAGTTCAAAAGATATCCCGAAACCCTGTATAGTGTTCGAAACTTTTTTGTTTCAATAGCTTGACCAACAAACCGTGTACTTAATTTGGAAGTACTCTATGAGTAAAATCACCATATGGTTACAACTCGCTTTATACAAAATCTACTTGAGTTCAAAAGATATCCCGAAAATTTGGACAGTGTTTGAATCTTTTTCGTTTCAATAGCTTGACCAATAAACCGTGTACTTAATCTGAAAGTACTCTATGAGTAAAATCACCAAATGGTTGCAACTCGCTTTACGCAAAACCTACTTGAGTTCAAAGATATCCCGAAAGCCTGGATAGTGTTTGAAACTTTTTTTGTTTAGACCATTGAAAGTGCGGAAAAATTTGTCTTGTTTTTTACTGATTTTTTTTTTCATTACGAGGTTTTGCAAGCAGATTCTGCAAAAAGCGCTCCCTTTGTTCATCTTTTGTTCTTTCATTATCTTTGATCGTTCCGACAAAAAATTAACATGTTTAAAGACTCTTCTCTGGAATCTAGGACCATACAGACACAAAATTGCGCGCCTATCCAGTTCACAGTTTGGCCTCATAATATTGTTTCCCACTTAAAAACAAGTACCACAAATAGTCATCGAATTATATCATGTCCAAACCCTGTCAGTCGTGATTCGAGCATTCAGTCTACAATCCAGCAAATAAAGCGAGCAAGTAGGCTTGTAATAGATTTACTTCATTGGGCTTCATTGTTTACCAAAGTTGTTCAAACTTTAGTTTTTATTAAAGCTCATAGTTGATACAAAAGAAGGTTGCTTTATACACAGAAAAAGTTGGTTTGTTTAGTTGTTCTCACAAAAAATATTTAGTTCTTCAAAAACTAAGGAGATCCAATTCCAAATAAGTTCGTCTTTGAAGGTCAACTTAAGGATAACTATATTGTTTAAAAATGATTTCAACAGTTATTTGGCAAAAATTTTAGCACATTCAAAATGTTTTAAATAACTGCAAGGCATTGAAGTTTTTTTTTGAGTTTTTTTAATGTGCCCCACAGTTTGTGTTAAGCACTTCTTGGCAAAAAACCTTCTAAATTATTATTGGTACTATTATTTAAATTATATATGACGAGAATTATGACCATAATCAAAAAAATTTCACTAACTTAAAAAACATCCTAGGGATTTTGTTGAAAAAATTAAAATTTGATCGTCGTTTGGTACCTTACGTTTGCGAAAAGTAAACAGAGCGTTAGAGACCCCCGAAAGACGACAGAACTGGGCATCAATCACATATAAGGAGTATCAAAACCTTAGCTTTGATCTTTTCTGTGATAACATTTGAAAATCTTCGCTAGATGTTTTAATACAGGAAATTTCAGATATAATGGTTTTCCTGTCTAGAAACGCTAGATTTTAGAAAAAACACTCGTCCCCTCAAAAAACAAACCTAAAGTACTCCCAAATGGCTTTATATTTTTTTTCCACATATCAAAAAAAAAAACGCAGCAAAACGTGTAAGATAGATCAGATGCTTATTTGTAAACAAAAGCTATAGCGTTTAAATTAGTGTTATTTTAAGCACCAAAAACAGCCAAATGTTTCAATTATTGGTCTTTCGTCCATTGCAATGCAGAAAAACACACATCGCCGGTTCGAACCAGTTTCGATGCAGGTCAAAAACATCCTTAAAAATGGCGTTTGATTAGTTCATGACAAAAATGATGGCCGTGAATCTCTCAACAAAGCACCCGCGTTGACCAAAAATGGTAGCCATACAATTTCATTATATGGAAAAATACTATACATACATTTTTTATGCAATTCCATAAGTTTAGAAAATTGCATGAAAGGTGTATGATTAGTGATTTTTCGTATATGAAAACAGCATGACAAGCATTTTCCCATAAACCAAAAAAAATGATTTTTCCAAAAATTGCTGTCTCATAATTTTTGGTATGTGTTCGTGACTGAACATAAAGGACAAAAACTATGGTTTACTCAAGTTAACAAGAGAATGGAAACAATCTGAATTGCTGAAGAGTTTTCTTACTAAATCATATAAGGAAAGCATCAAACTGTTAAAGATGATTTTCAAAACTCGAGTTTTTAAATTATCAGACAATGACCAAAGCGTACATAAGCAAACCTTAAAAAACATAGGAGTTTTTAGCGTTTTTGAAAAAAATGTTTCCAGAGAAACGGAAAAAATTCTAATTTTGAGCATCCAGGAATGCTGTTAAAAAAACAGAAAAAACTGTATGACAATTTCAAAAAACTTTCGAGTTTTTTTGCGCCATCAAAAAATACTAGTCATTCAATTTCCATATATGGAAATTATATGATTAGCAGTTCTTTGACAAAAAAATTTTCTCTTCTATGTAGTACGATACACCGACTCTTGTGCCAAAATAAGAAAAAAGGTTCGGTGAAAACTCGATGACATCATTTTAGCGAAAAGTATTTAATTTGTATGAGTAGTAGTTTTTTAGACTAAGCTTTTAAAAATGTATGATTAGCGTTTTTGGTCTATGGAGGTCAACCCGGGCACTGAGCAATACCTTCAATTGTGTCAAGTTTGTGCCAAATTTTATCAGAAACTTGACTCTATTGTCTAAAATTGTTTTCGAAGAATCTTAGACTATATGCTCAAACAAAAGTTCGCCCCTGATGCATCCTCGATCAAGTTAAAGACTCTTTAGAAAAACCTAATTGTTGAACTTGATTTAAAAAAAAAAATTTTCGACATAAGTTAAATCAAAACTCAACTCAACGCTTCTGCAAACTGTAGACGTCTATATTATTGAAACACGTGTCGGGTAAGTTTTGGTACCCTCATTGTACAGTTTTGTCATGGCTGGGTATGAAGAAAAATCGAAAATGTTAATTTTGAAGTCAAAATTAGAGAATAAAATACATATCGCAGTATTTAAAACAGTTTTTATGTGACTGATTTCAAGCTTGTTTTAATCCAGGTTAGCCTCCATAGACCAAAAATGCTACTCATACAATTCCGTTAACTAAGTCTATGAAAAACACTAGTCATAAAATTTTCATACATTTTGCTAAAATGTTCTTTACGAAATTTTGAAGGATTGGAAAAATTTAGAAAATTGCATGAAAGGTGTATGATTAGTAATTTTTTGTATATTAAAACTGCATGACAAGCATTTTCCCATAAACCAAAACAAATTGATTTTTCCAAAAATTGCTTTCTCATAACTTTTGGTATGTGTTCGTGACTGAACACAAAGGACAAGAACTATGGTTTACTCAAGTGTACAAAAGATTGGAAACAATCTGAATCGCAGAAGAGTTTTTTTAAACAAATCATATAAGGAAAGCATCAAACTTTTAAAGATGATTTTCAAAACTTTATTTTTAAATTATCAGACAATGACCAAAGCGTACATAAGCAAACCTTAAAAAAATAGGAGTTTTTAGCGTTTTTGAAAAAAATGTTTCCAGAGAAACGGAAAAAATTCTAATTTTGAGCATCCAGGAATGCTGTTAAAAAACAGAAAAAACTGTACGACAATTTCAAAAAACTTTCAAATTTTTTTGCGCCATCAAAAAATACTAGTCATTCAATTTCCATATATGGAAATTATATGATTAGCAGTTCTTTGACAAAAAATTTTTCTCTTCTGTGTAGTACGATACACCGACTCTTGTGCCAAAATAAGAAAAAAAAGTTCGGTGAAAACTCGATGACATCTTTTTAGCGAAATGTATTAAATTTGTATGATTAGTATTTTTTAGACTAAGCTTTTAAAATTGTATGATTAGCGTTTTTGGTCCATGGAGGTCAACCCGGGCACTGAGCAATACCTTCAATTTTGTCAAGTTTTTGCCAAATTTTGTCAGAAACTTGACTCATTGTCTAAAATTGTTTTCGAAGAATCATAGACTAATTGTTCAAACAAAAGTTCGCCCCTGATGCTTCCTCGGTCAACTTAAGGACTCTTTAGAAAAACCTAATTGTTGAACTTGATTTTTTAAAATTTTTTTCGACATAAGTTAAATCAAAACTCAACTCAACGCTTCTGCAAACTGTAGACGTCTATATAATTGAAACACGTGTCGGGTAAGTTTTGGTACCCTCATTGTACAGTTCTGTCATGGCTGGGTATGAAGAAAAATCGAAACTGTTAATTTTGAGGTCAAAATTAGAGAATAAAATACATATCGCAGTATTTAAAACAGTTTTTATGTGACTGATTTCAAGCTTGTTTTAACCCGGGTTAGCCTCCATAGACTAAAAATGCTACTCATGCAATTCCGTTAACTAAGTCTATAAAAAATATTAGTCATAAAATTTTCATACATTTTGCTAAAATGTTGTTAACGAAATTTCGAAGGATTAGAAAAATTTAGAAAATTGCATGAAAGGTGTATGATTAGTGATTTTTTGTATATTAAAACTGCATGACAAGCATTTTCCCATAAACCAAAACAAATTGTTTTTTCCAAAAATTGCTTTCTCATAACTTTTAGTATGTGTTCGTGACTGAACACAAAGGACAAGAACTATGATTTACTCAAGTTAACAAGAGAATGGAAACAATCTGAATTGCTGAAGAGTTTTCTTACTAAATCATATAAGGAAAGCATCAAACTGTTAGAGATGATTTTCAAAACTCGAGTTTTTAAATTATCAGACAATGACCAAAGCGTAATTAGTCA
>NC_087069.1:990947-1129438 GCF_963678635.1 Symsagittifera roscoffensis
TCGTAATATAATCAGTTATTAACGCTTACGTCCCCCCAACTAAAGAGAGGGGCGGTAAAATAAGGTGTCAACCATTTATGCCCTCCAGCCATACGAGGGGTGTAAAGTAAACTGAGGGAGGGGGTAAAATAAAGTGAGGGGCAACTTATAGTGGGGAGGGGGGGTTAAAAAAACTGCGGGGGTGGGGTAAAGGAAACGGGGGAGGGGGTAAAGTAAATGGGGGAGGGAGAGGTTGTTTAATCAGAATATATGAGAAAAACATAGAAATTTTTATTAGAAATGTAACATTTTATGAAACGTGGGTAGCAACTGCACAAAACAGGAATTGCGTTAACTTCGAAATAAGTTGTAAATCTCATGAATAACGTCTCAAAAAAATCCACTATAGTCGATTAGAATTGATTATAATAGATTATAATGGCATACAGATTATATTCCATTTTTAGTGGATTGTGATTGATTATATTGGATTATATTGACTTAAAAAGTTACGATTAAAATTTTTTTTTTTGATGGATTATAATCGCTTTTTTTGTAAGTATATAGATACTGACCATATTATGACAATATAATCGATTATAATTCATGGGCGCTCGGTGCGGGCAATACTAGCTTATCCATAAAAACGACAGAACACCTGGGTCGATGTTTTTTTTTTCAAAATATGTTTCTTTCATTACAAGATTACGAGGCCAAACTGATTTTTCACGAATGATACGCTGATTCCGCAACAGGCTGAAAACAGAAACGTCGCAGAATCCGCAATATTCCTTTTTTTTATTTGATCTTCTTTGATGTTTTGGATTCAACAAAAAGATATTATCTAGTATTTCTCAGAATCCCTTCAAAACCGCCGAATTTGCGGAACCCCCAACAAAAATTCCGGAATGCGTAACAGTTTGTGAAATCCAAAGAAAACATGTGTCCATTACGTTGTAGATTAAACTTTTGCGAAGTCCACTTTGAGTTTTGCGAAATCTGATTAATTTTGCGGAAAGTGCTCACAATTTCCAGAATCTGTTGCTTGCAATCGCGGAATCCGGAAAAAAAGCTATATTTGTCCATTTGTCTAGAATCCACGACAAAACTATTATGCAGACAAAACTCACATTACAGTTTTCATGGAAACACTTTGAGGGAACATTTTGAGCACCTTTCCGTTCAAAGATATTTGGTAATCAATGTTTTTATGACAAGGGCTGAATAGAGTCTGAGTTCGTTAAATTGTAGTTTAACCTTTCATTCTTTTTGTTGGAGTTGTATGGTAAGATTTTTATCTCACAACATCGGATAAATTTTTCCGGTATTTCGTATTCTATCAGAGTTTTTTTGGACTTCGCTCGCAAAAGTTCTAGTATTGGCTAGGCAGAGAACGAACAGCAAAACCTATGTATGAACAGCAAAGCCTAAAAAAAACATTATGCATGAAGTGTAAAGCTGTTTTCGTTGAGATCTTAAAAACCTTTCATGAGAAAAAAAGTTAAAGGCTAGACGACAAAAAACGCATGTTTTTCAACTGCTGATAATATCAATTAGCGTTTTGCAATTGATGTAAATTGTTGAATACTGTGTTACATGTTACGGTTTTCGAGCTAATCTCTGGTTGACCAAAAAAGGTATTCCTACATTTTTCATACATGGAAAAAAGCTAATCATACACTTTTCATGCAATTCCATTAGTACAGAAAGTTGCATAAAAGATCTATGATTCGTGAAATTTCATAAACCAAAAAATTGAAGGTTTTTTTATTTAATTTAATTTAATTTTTAACCAAAAAATTAAAAGTTTTTTTATTTAATTTAAGTATTTTAATTTAATTTCTCAAACATTTTGAGTGGTGTTCGTAACCAAACACAAGTGCCAACGATCTTGTTCATTCAAAACTAGAGTCACCAAAGGTAGGGTTCGACCATATCAAAATCACAGGCATCGCAAAAAGCCTGAAATGTTGGAGTTTTGTCTTAATCAAATGATATAATGAAATTATCAATTTTTTAAACTTTGGCAAAGTTTTCACAGATAGACTTTTTAAGTCTAATATTTTAAATAATCAGGCATTGATCAAGGAATACAAAAACTTGCCACACAAATTAATAGGCATATGAACGGTTGTGTAAAAGTTAACGCTAAGAAATACAAAAAAAAATCAATTTTTGCGTATTCAGGACTACGTTACGCACAAAAAAATACTTACCACCAATTTTTTTAAGTGTTTGTAAGTTTGCGGTTGAAAAAAAAAAACAAAAATTTTTTTTGGGCAACTACTTATTGATACTTATTAAAAAATTTTGTTGTCGTCATCAAAAAATGTTAGTCATAGATTTTAGAATAATGGAAAATGTATGATTAGCATTTTTTGTTGCCAAAGAGTTTTTCTTTTTTGCTTATGACGATACACCAAATTTTATGTCAAAACAAAAGAAAATTAATTGAAAACTCATGCACAAACGAAACGACATTAAAGCACTAATATAAGTGAAACACGTTATACAACCGCTACAAAACGGAGCTTCTGAGCTAAAGACTTTTATCCCTCTGCTAGGTGTTCCTGTAATGTGAGAGTGCGTTGCCTAAAAAGAACCCGTTGCTTCTCGTTCAATCTAATATTCCTGTTAGTCTTAGCAACAAGTATTTTGAGGTTTTTTCCGTATCTGCGAAAGATCCGGAAAGTTTTGTTTTCTAATTTATCGGGCTGGTGTACTGCCATGACGTGTTTGCGCAAACGCTTATACTTCGCTTTATACTTAGCTTATACTTATAGAATTCACGCAATGATTAGTATTTTTGTTTTAGAGACTTAGTTTATGGAATTGTATGATTAGCCTTTTAGGTTGAGGAAGGTCAACACGGGATGTGAGCAAGGCGTTTCCCAAAAAGGTTTTACTAGTTAAAGAACTATTGCTTAAAAAGCTGCCAAAAACTGTATATTTCAAAATGTTTGCAAACAGTTGTGTTACTAACTAGAAGGTTTCGTTGACGCTGCAAATCTCGAATGTTTTCTTGCCTTGGCACTTGTCTTTGCGGGGTTTGATGAGTTTTTTCATAAGCTCACACGAATCCTTCGGTTCAATTAGCATTCTCTTGCAGGTCACATTGGACTCATCTTTTTGTCTAAATATTAGAGATGGTGTAAATACTCATGGAAATTAAAAAGTAAAAAGTAATTCAGCACTAGCCCTAATTTTTTTTAGATCATCAATAAGACAAGTCAAGACACGAAGTTTTGTGCTTGCAGCTCTTTCAGTTTCGAATCATTGGGCAAAAAATTGCGCTCTAAGATTTTACAGGTTTACTATTTTATGATACAGATTTTTTTCAGCTTCAGCTATACCCGAGTTCTACCGATTCAGTTGGCGATACATAAATATATTTTAATGCTACTCTGCGGCCTCGACGCATTCTATAGCTTACCTAAGTGTGTAAGACAATATTCGGTACGCGTATGATAAGTTTGTAACACAGTCTTGAAGATTTTCATGGATGGTACTATGCAATTTCATAGATTGGTTACTTATCAATTTTTCATCAATAAACCTTGATAAAAAGCGACGGTGAACGACAATTTAGGAAAAAAAATAGGAAAAGATAACCGGCTACTGTGCAAGTAGCACAGAATGTTCAAACCACAGTCTTAGAAAAGTAAAAAAAAAAATTCAAACTAGTGTCGTTTTTTTCACATGGTGTGATAAAAAGTTCTGAAAGAAAAAAATGAATTTAGGCAGTTTTGACAGCAGAAGTATTTTATCTTGTTCCGGGTCCCAAGGGGGTCCTTCCTAAGAGGGACGAGGGTCCTCACGTAAAGCAAAATCCTGGGAAAGGGCTCCTTAATTTTTTGGCGGACCCTCAACCTAGAATTTTAAGAACGAAAGAAACTTTCCACCCAAATAGCAGAAGATCCTCTACTTAGAATCTTGCTAGGCTTAGCTTAACAATAAGGAACACGATACATAATTCTTTCCCGTTACTTTTCTGGATTTCAAATTTTTTGGTTTCTGGTTAATTAGATGAATCATACTAATACACTTTGCATTATAAAACTAAATTTTTTTCGAGCAAACAAACTTTCGACCTAGTTAAAACTTATTGGTTAAAATGGAAAAGAATTTTATGGTATATAATAAAAATTTGCCGGTAATTTTGGCAGCGTAGCTTAAATAATGGCAGTAGTGAACTCTTGCCTCAGCTTCTGCTATATTTTTTGGTGAAAAGGCAGTAAATGGAAATCACTCTCCAAAAGTGGCGGCTGTTTTTGGACCAACTTATAGCAAATGATAAATCTGTGAAGTTCTGAAACAAAAAAGACGTTAAGGGGAGTTTGGTGTACGGAAGAAATTGATAATGAACTTTTGCAATTAAGAGCCTTATAAACCACAGAAAAAAAATCAATTTTCAAATTCTGTAACGAACGCTATGTCGTGTTTTTCGAGAGGGCAGAAGAGCTTTCAAAAAATAAATACGAGTTATTTTTCAAAGAACATTTTTTTTTGAGTGAGCTTCAACAAATCACTTGGTGACTTTCTACAAAACAAAAGAATGGCACTGTAACCAATCTAATCATTGCTAATTATGAAAACGTATTCCAGTATTCGTTTGATTTTAACTCCATATGGGTTGATAAGACTTGCAGAGAAAAATGCGTCCGTTTCAACAAGCTATCAAAATACAAAAAACTTCCGTTGGTTTATTTGATTATTTGCTTCCAATTTCTTAATGAATCTATATGGTATCTACAACGTCAGCTTTGTTTTCACTGGCTTGAAATTTTAGTAGGTTGGAGATGTGTCGGAAAATATAAACCTTGAAAATGCAAAAAAAAATATTTCATGGACTCAATGCTAAATTTTCTGCTCAAATCTTTATATTGATTTGATTTGCTAAATCCTCAAAATTTCGGGTAAAAAAAAGTTTTGTTTTGATGATTGTTTTGAGTTCATTGTCGCAACGTTTCATTTTACAGCTCATAATTATCAATTCATAAAATTTTTCATGTTTTGTAGCTTGTTTTCAAAGTGCTCGCAATCCCTGAATTTGAAAAATCTTTGTTCAATCTTCAAGATTGTTTGCAATCTATGTTATTTTTCTTCAGATTCTTGGAGTTTTCTTAACAACTTTTACCAATCTTCAAGATTCTTGGCAAAAATCTTGCCAAATTTTAAAAGATTTTTCTTCAAAATTTTTAAAGAATTTTCAAGATTCGACAAAATCTGAGCAAATTTCTGGACTTGAGCTGCAATTAACCAGAAAAATCCCTTTGATCCAAAAAAAGGATATATATATATATATATATATACTGGAGAAAAAAGTAACTTAACTAGTTACTTGTAAAAAATCATAAAGCGAATTGTTTTTTTTTCTAATTTATTTTGTTTATCCTAAATAAAAACGTTTTCTGGTACAAAAGGAGAGATGAAACCGAAAACAATATTTTCAATTCTGAAAAAAAAAATTTGATTGGGAGCTGTTTCTTCACTTTTTCAGTTTTTCTTGTAAAACTGTGCTGAAAAACTCACCTTAGACTTACAAAATAACAAAGTCCAAATGAAAACTTTACGTACTCACGTCTTAGGGAAATTCAAAAAAGCATACAAACTGTTTGGTTGCATTACTTTTTTTGTCTTCAGTATATATGTTTCATCTTTTTTTAGTTGAATGGCCATAAAAAGCGAGTGTTTTTTTTGAACAAGGTAGTAAAATTAGTTCTTTGAAATTTTGCAGATAAAACAAGGCCATAATTTCTACGTTATTTTGGCGCAAGGAGTGTTTTCTAAACCTTTCAGAAAAAGCATCATCTATGAGTTTTGTAAATTCTCCTAGCAAAAACACCTAGGACGTCTTTTTGGCTCATCGAAATTGCTGTTGCGTTTTCAATGACGCGCAGTTACGGGTTTACCTAAGTGGGTCCCTCTGACCGACTTCCTAACACAATACTGGGGGCTTCAATGGAAAAAGGCGGAAGGGGATATTTGGAGCCTCGGCTCGAAGGAGAAGTGCAAAAAAGCGTCAAAAGTCTTAACCTTACCGTTCGTGCACGTGGAAGCTGTTATATGTATCCTGGCATTCTGTCGGTTTCCTAACTCGTTCACCTGGCATGAACAACTGCTCTCTCTCCGAACGCCACTTACTTCTCCTGTCCAATAGTAAGTACACGGTGCAATGAAGCAAAATCAACAATATGGTCCATCTGAAAAAGCGTCTTCGCCCATTTAGAAAATTCTGATGCATGGATGCTGTTATCCGGTAACTTTTTGTACAATGTGAAAAGTTTGTGAATAAAAACTAAGTGATTTTCTCGTTATCGTTCTTTTTGGCTTTTTCCGCTGTCCTCTCACTTTCCAGTATGTGCTGTTGATTCGCAACTTGAAATTTGATTCGGAACGAAGTTCAGCACGCCAGTTTTATTATCGTTTGTGAAACTGGTTACGTGCTTTTATAACTTTAAAATTGAACGGGGAGCAATTTTAAAAAAGCAATTTTACTTAGTTTTACACTAGTGGACAAAAATAATCTCAAATTCGGGATTTTACTCTCTAAACTGCCTGTTTTCATTATCCATTTCGGACAACATTTTCTGCGAAATTCAGTATAACTTTTACATACACTAAGGTACACTCAGGGCAAATGATCAGAGCTACCCTCTACTAAACTATCAATATTTGGTTTCAAAGACATACCAGTGTAATCCGGGTCTTAAAATGCCAGTTTTCCTTGTCTGCACTAATTTTTGCATCGTAGTGAATTCTTTCTCAAAAAAGCGGATTGAAAAAATTGTGCATGCGACGTGAAACATTCTCAGCGAGAAAATGGAAACAATCAGCATGAAAACTTAACTAAATTCGGACGCTTCCTACGTGTTCACGCGAAGTAGGAAACTTTTAGTGCAGATAAGGAAAATTTCATTATATGTCTTTTCATTATATGTCTTTTCAACCCGGATTTCATTCTATTTCTTTAGAACCAAATATATTGAAAACAGGCATTTTAGAGAGTAAAATCCTGAGTTTGCGCTTATTTTTGTCCACTAGTGTAGTAAAATATTCAAATGAAGCAAACTTCACTTTTTTGAACTAGAAGCTACATGTAAAATTCACGTTGAGTTAATTGTGATCCGCTATAAGATCGCAAGCAAAATTGATTTTATAGTTCAATAGAAAAAATGCGCGAAAAAGCTTGATCTTTCAGTAGATAATACTGTTATTGAGAGGATGGTGACTTTGGATGAAGAAACTGAATTCGCAATTTCTTTTAGTTTGACGTTCTTTCGAAGTCAATTTTTTAAAATGTTGCCAATGCTGAAGTCAGTTACTTTGTAGGTAATTATTTAAATTAATTTTTAGAACACTCCACATTTGTAGTGTCTGAAAGAGCCCTATTAGATCTACAGGTCCGTTTACAAGTATATCAGAGCGGAAGTTTATGTTATAGGGTTTCGATATTAGTTAAGAAATACTGTGTCAGTGTTTGACTTCAAAACTATTTGTCTTTTTAATACTAATTTTAAATGGTTTTTGCCTAATAACGAGAAAAGGAACGTTTGCTTGTAAAATGACAAAAAAAGTTAAGAATTTATAAATCACAAACATTTTTGAAGAGCTCTTCGATATCCAGAATAAAGCTGTTTACTATATTATGAATGGCTGCACTAATTTGCTGGGATAAGACTTTTCAAAAAAATTTTAAAAGAAACTTTGGAAAATAATTTAGGATATAATTTTTCATTTCAATCATTGGCCCTTTTGAGATTTTGTGTACATCTGTTGGAAATTTTTTTGCTCTGTTTCATAGAACAAGTAGTCTGTTCAGTTGATTTTTGGCTGTAAGATTGTTCAAATATTGTTTTTTATCTAATTTTTAAATACTATTTTTTTATCAGATTATTTTAAACATTGTTGTAAACGTTCACACAAATGGAGCTCATTGGCACAAATTCAGCTTTTTTTTCATTTTCTGACTTCATATCGACTGTCATTGACTTGATCTTAAGACAATTATTTTTAAGCGGTTCACATATTGATCAAAAAATTACTTTTTTTGGTCTTTGATGCGTAAGCCATAACATCTTAATGCAATAAGGGTTGGAAAAAATCGTTGATGAAAACAAATCATCCGCTTGTTCATCAAAATTCAATTGTTCCTTCATGTAAAATCCAAAAATTTAAGCTATCGAAAACGTTTGGCTTGCTTTTAAAAAAAAACAATTCGGGACAGTATTTTTTCCATGCTACGTCTGCCGTCAAATTTTGCTGTCTTTTAAGCTACTGGACTAAAATTAATGAGCTTATCGACGGGAAATATGTGCAATTGTTCGAAAAAATTTTGTTTTTTTTTGTTCGAAAGTCTCAATTTTTTTGTTATTTGGTCATAAATACCACTGTTGTTTGATGTTGAAATTTTCTCTTTTGCATAACCAACAGTCATTTTGATTGCGTATTGATCTGATGATGTTGTTTTTAAATTTTCCAGTTTGCCATCATGGCTTCTCAAAATGGAATCTAAACTAGGAATTGATTCATTGGTTTCTCTTGTGGGTCTTTTTTGTTCAACGAATTTTAAGTTTTTTTGTTAAATTTAGTTTATCATTTCAAAACGTTTCTTTGTATTTCGAGCCCAATCAAAATAATTTTGACTACACTTTTTGGGTTTCGTTTGCAATGGAGAACACTTGCAAATGTATCTGAAGTGTTTCCAGAGAAATGTTGTTCTTTAATGTTGGTGGAATATAAACTACCGTTAAAACAGTACTTTTTTGTGCAATATGCCCAATGATTGAAAATTTAAGGTTTTTATTGTTAACGCTTTTTTGACATTTTTGCACTTTTAGTCTACCTTAATAATCACACCAAAACCACTCTCATTTTTTTCCTGCATCTTTTTTCTTTCAATCTTTCTTGACAGCGAGCGTATGTTTGGCAAACTGTATTTTTTGCGCAGATTTAAGAGTGACCTTATCTAAAAAATTGTTGTTGTTCTATGGAATACCTTTTTTGTTTTGAAGTTGTCTAGCCATTTTCGATTTTTTCAAACTTTTGATTTGTACTAACATTATAGGCTAACAACCAATGAATTGTACCAACAACAAATGATAAAATTATAGTTTGTTTCAATCTTACCTAGTATGGAAAAAAACTTGAAACATAAGCTATTGATGAAATTTCAACTTATTTTTACACTTGAATCGCGGAAATCTCTGTTCAATGCTATCTATTAAAAAAACTATCTTGTATTTGCGGGAGTAAGGGACGGTATGTGGAAACCTCTAATTAAATACACATGTGTTGTGTATTGTGTATTTCATTCGTAACACTCCAATTGCGCATGATCTAGAACCCGACAAAATAAAAAAATACAATTTCACTAAGGTAAACATTATTCAACTAACTTAATGCTCCTATTAAAGAAGCAAGACATTATGATGTCCTCTTTCTCTGGCCGAATCCTTCTTTTTGGAAATAATGTCTTTCTCTAGCCAGATTATAATTTCAAAAAAAGCAGTCAGTTGAATTGTTTATGATTGTTTACCAAGAATTGTGGTAGAGCTGAGGAGTTGTGGCTTTTATATCGATACTTGCAAGTCAAAGATGTTGGAGCTGAAACATGAGAAGGCGGAATGGTGCGTTGATGACCATATGCATTAAGATAATTTATAAATTTTGGGTCTTCCGCGCTATGTATTAAGAATGCGTATGCAATTTTAATGTAATAACATTGGGAATAAGGCTGGTGGGGTGGTGTAAAAAAAAAGGTATTTTCGTAGATTTTGTGTAGAAACCTTTAATAACCTTTAAGAAACCTAATGGGTGAATATCATTGGTGTGTTAAGAGTAGGGTCCAAAATTAAAGTATCTTTTTATGTTTTTTGGTTCATGGTAAGTCAATGCTAAGAGTTTTTGCCAAAAAATTAAACGTTTTCTCTAAGAATTTCAGAACACAATAAGATTTGATATAATCTAAGCTATAGATTGTTTTATTTGGCGTTCTATCTACTTATGATCTATATAGCTGAAAGTATGTTGAAACCGATTGGAACGTAGCTGAAACTTTCAAAAACTTGGATAAACTGTCAAAACAAACTTAAGTCGAAAATATTCAGGAACAAATAATTCGAAACAAACCAGCAGCTGTCCAAACTTTAACTTTTACTACATCTTTAAATACACCTAGCCATTTTTTTTGGTCAAGAAAGTATCTACTTAGTAAATCAGATCAGTTCAAAAGATTAGTTTCAGCAAAAATTTTGGCCATGATTTGATTCTACATTGGCTTTTTGTCAAAATTCAACCAATTTTTCTGAGGGAAAAAAACGCTTTATGTCTAAATTAAGGTTAATTAAAACAGTAATTTTTCTCAGAACTTCTCTGCTAAACTAACATGAACTCATTTGATCAATTTTTTCACACAATTATCACCCTAGTTTTAATTGACACATTTTGGATAAAAATTCCAAGTCAATTTTCAGTAAAGTATCTGAGTCTCGATCAAAATTTTAGTCTTTTAAAACTAAAACTGGAGGAGTCTCATCGAAATTTGGTCGAGAAAGTCGAAACATAGAGAAAATTGGTCGAGCAAGTCGAAAGATAGCAAATTTTTGTTGAGAAAGTCGAAAAAGAGCGATATTTGTTCGAGAAAGTCAAAATATAGCGAAATTTGATCGAAAAAAATCGAAACATAGCGAAAATTAGTCGAAAAAGTCGAAATATAGCAAGAGCTGCTCGGGGAATTCAAAACATAGCAAAATTTAGTCGAGAAAGTCAAAACGTAGCGAGATTTGTTCGAGAAAGTCGCAACAGACCAGCAGCTGTCCAAATTTTAATTTTTATTACATCTTTAAATACACCTAGACTTTTTTTCAAAAACATATCGACTTAGTGAATCAGATCAATTCAAAAGATTAGTTTCAGCAAAATTTTTGGCCATGATTTGATTCTACATTGCCTTTTTGTCAGAATTCAACCATTTTTCTGAGGGAATAAAAAAAACCGCTTTGTGTCTAAATTGAGGTTAAATAAAACAGTAAATTTTCCCAGAAGTTTTCTGTAAAACTACCATAAACTCATTTTTTTGTCCAGTTTTTTCACACAATTATCACCCAAGTTTTTCATTTAGAACATTTTTTTATGGAAATGTCTGAGTCAATTTTCAGTAGTTTATCTGATTCCTCATCAAAATTTTAGTCTTTTCAAAAAAAACTGGAAGTGTCTCAGCGAAATATGGTCGAGAAAATCGGAACAAAGAGAAGTTAGGTCGATATAGTCAAAACATAGCAAAAATTGGTCGAGAAATTCGAATAATAGCCAGATTTGGCTGAGAAAGTCGAAATAAAGCAAAAATTGGTCCGGAAAGTCGAAACAAAGCGAGAGTTGGTCGAGAAAGTCGAAACCTAGCCATAATTGGTCCAGAAAGTCAAAACAAAGCGAGAGTTGGTCGAGAAAGTCGAAACCTAGCCATAATTGGTCCAGAAAGTCGAAACATAGAGAGATTTTGTCGAGAAAGTCGAAACATACCGAAGTTTGGCCGAGAAAGTTGAAACGTAGCGAAATTTGTTCCAGAAAATCGAATTATATAAAAACTCGGTTCAGAAAGTAGAAACATAGGAAAGTTGGTCCAGAAAGTCGAAAATTAAACAAAATTGGACAAAAAAGTCGAAATAGACCAGCAGCTGTCCAAATTTTAACTTTAAATATACCTAGCCGTTTTTTATTTAAGACAATTTTGAAGAAAATTTCCGAATTAAATTTCAGTAGTGTATCTGATTCTTAATCAAATGTTTATTCTTTTCAAAACTAATTAAAACCAAAGCTGGAGGAGTCTCAGCAAATTTTTGTCGAGAAAGTCGAAACATGTCAAAGTTTGGTCGAGAAACTAAGAAACATAAATCGAGCAACTCGACTCGGGTAGGTTATGCCCATCCGTGAGTGGTATTCACATGCTACCGTTTGAATCTGCTTAACGTTCAGTGATATGAGTGGCTTCGCTTCACTGCATCTGCACAAAGTGGTCCCCTGTGGGAGAATGCAGGTGAAACTGTGCTGGTTGGTGGAATAAAGCACTGATGAACAAACCATTACACAGTCCCTTCATTCCACTCAAGCGAGACCTCAAACAGCTGCTCCATCTAACCGAAGGGCAGTTGACACAACTCACCAACTGTCATTCATATGCAATCAGTAACTTTAAATTATATTGATATAATTATTCAGCAAGATTCAAATAATCAAAACTTGGCAATTAAATCAATTTGAAAAATAATAAGATTGAAATTGATTTCAATTTGTTTAGTCAAACCAAAACATACTCCGGCCAGCTCCTTTCATTTCGGCTACTTGATCTGGAAAGGGAAAAACGTCGATTCTGTTTACAATAGCGATGAACAAACTTGAAAAGCAGGAAACATCACTTCAGAAATGGATGGAAAATAACTGATCTCACTTACAGGTCAGCATTTATCCATATCATCAGAAGAGAACCAAAATAGTTCTTCTCTCTGTCCTGTATATTTCTGAAATCTATTTGGTTATTTTGATATTCTGAGGAATAGAAGCAAAGTTGGAATAAAAGGAATTTCAGACTTGTGGCATCAAAGATGAACTTGAAAAAGAACTCAAATTTGAGTTAAATTTACTTTTCTCTTCCTTTTTTCAGTTGTTTTTTCTTAAAACAATGAAACGTTATGTCAAGTCAAAATAATTCCCATTTATTCCAACTACTTTTAATTTTTGACGTTTATCTTTACCGTCCCCTAGTAATCAAATAATTATAACTTCATTCGTAAGCAGCACCTTTTGATGACTCTTCAACTGCCCCCGAACAACGGAAGAGTAAAATACATCACCTCTTCTCTCAACTCCCCCATGAGGGGGGCAGCTGCAGATCCCTCGTCCTCATCAGGAACAGACAATGCCCCCCACTCCCCTGCTCAGGGGATCAAACAAGCAGGGGGTCAGTCTGGGACAAGCAGCAGTGACAAGTGTTGTGGTCGTCGTCAGCATCCGCGGCAGAATGTGCAGACGATTGACAGAATGCCACAATGGTGAGACTCATAATTTATTAATAATTTAAGTATATATTTATTACATTTAGTAATCTCAAGGTCGCATAGCACCTCAATTTGATGGCAGTAGTTCAGCAAATTGCCCTCGAATGATATGCAAAAAAAAATATGTTTATATTCAGGGGCTGATCTAGGATTTTCTCGCGGATTTTCAAAAATTTTCAAAAAATTTGTCAAACTTCTTGTAGGTCGTCCAAATTGATTTTCTGAGCTCTCCCAATGCACCAAAATGACCCTATTTTGGCCAAATATTCTGCACCTCAGGCAATTTTTTTTAAAAAGGCGTTTTTAGGCCAAAATTTTGACCAAAAATTGGGTTTTTTTGGCGCTCGCTCTCCCCTCAAAATTAGTATATATTGTTGGCCCCCTAGCGACTTTAAAAAACATTTTAGTGTCCATCAGCCAAAAATGGATATCTCAAAATTGTACAAAGGGGGGAGCTTTTGGGTACATGACTTCTCAAAAACAAGACTTATAATCGAGAGGTTAGATGTTAAAGTTCGGTAGGTTGGCGTAGTTTCTTGTGGATACTTTTGCTGCATAGTATTGGCATTTTAAAAGCAACTGTAGCTGCTTCACTGATTGCTTGTTTTAGACTTTTTAGTCGCAAAACAAGCAATTTCGATCAAGAAAATAACTCTTCTTTTCGCTAATTTTCAGAAAGTCAAACGACTATGCTTGGACAAGGCTGGTTTTAAGTTTTATAGATGCCATGCGAATTGAATCGTTTATTTTTGATAATTTACAGGCTAATATAACTAAAAAGTTTTTTATTGTAGTTCAAAGGTCCACTGTTGAATTATTTGCCGCAGTTCATATATTCGACTTCAAGAATATTGCGTAACAATCTGAAAACTTCTCAAGGATCTAGTATAAAAAAATTTTATCGTCATTTTTATTAGTTTGTTTCAATAATTTTAATCAGGCAAACAGGAAATCTGCACCTAGTTTCCTACATCTGCTGGGAAAATCCGGAGAAGTCCCCCCTCTCCTCCAACACTTCTCAGCAGATCGCCCCCCACCACCACACCCACTTAGTCTACTATGAGCCACAGAGCAAAGCCAGCTCAAGCCACGTGCCCCCTTCTTCCTATGAGGGGCACTCCAGACATGGGGAAGGGGGTGGGGGTGGAGGTCATAACAACCGGGGTAGTCATTACAAGTACACACGGGCGGCCACTCAGCCCGTCTTTGGGCCCAAATACACAATGAGGTAACATTAGAGATCAATTAAATACGCGTCAGTTAGAGTTCAAGTCATTCTAGTTTAAACAGCTGCGTTTTTTTAAAGTTAAAAATCCTTTCTAATTTATACTACTCGTTTCAGAGCGAAGCCTTGAAAATTTTGTGTTTCCTTTAACGGATTCGAAGTACTTTTTGATATGAAAACCGTATTTTTGTTTGAAAAAGGGAAAAAATTAATTCTCTCCTAGAAATGTCCAAAACAATTAATCAAATTTGATTCTAATGCAGCCTTTTTTCACGGACTGAGGTCAATCGGTGCTCAATATCATCCCTTTTCGGATTTTACCGAACTTCGTTTGATTTTACGGGAAAACGCTCGCCTTTGATTCTTTTGAAATTGTTCATTTTTATTTAAGTTTTTATCGAAAACTCGCGTTTTTATTATTCCTCTCCTGATGCAACCCTCTGTCGTTCATGGTTTGACCTCGTTCGACCAATGATTTGACCTTCTTTGACCCTTGATATGAAAACCTTCGACCCATGCTTCGTCACCTTTAGAACTCCCGTACCCACTAAATTTTCTAAAACAGCTCTGAATTTTATTCTATTTCAGATTTAAATTTCAGATCTGAAACAAATTGTGAAATGTTTAAAAAATGCTTGGATACTTTAAGTTTTGGTTATTTCAGGTCTAATTTCAGATCTAAAATTAACCTATTCTGAAAAAATCTATTTCAGATCTGAAACTGGGTTTTTCTTGGTTAATTCAGATCTGAAAACAAACTGATTAAAATACAACTTTTCCTATTTTGTTTGTATTTGATAGCTTCTGCTAACTACGAGCAAGTATTCAGCAAAATCTCAAGTTTGAGATTGCCAAAAATGCCTCCTCAAGCATGAGATAGGCATTGGAAACGCATCATTAGTGCATGAAAATCAAAATTTTGACAGTTGTTCACCTTTTTAACACCGTTTGAAAAAAAAATGATTTTGAGCTTATTCCGAATATTTTTTACCACTAGTTACTCTAACATAATCCTGAATTTTTTCTCGAAATGCATGATTTATAATTTAATAAAGGATTGCTTAGATCTGATTTCAGATCTGAAAAAAAATTTTCAAGGTTATTTCAGATCCAAATTTCAAATCTGAAGTTTGTAAAATTTTATCAAGATCTAAAATAAAGATGTTCAAATCTGAGAATCAATTTATCTAAGAAATAAAGCGTTCAAGATCTTGCACAGAAAATACTCTGGGTACGGGCTATGATTCAACCTTTTTCGACCCATGACTTGAGCTCGAGCCTTGATTTGAACCTCGTCAACTCATGGTTCGACCCTGATCGACCCATGATTCGTCACTGTTTGACCAATGACTTAACCCTGTTTGAATCTATCGACCCTGATCGACCCATGATTTGTCTTTGTTTGGACAATGATTTAGCTCTGTTTGAATCTATCGACCTGGTTCGACCCATGATTCGACTTGGTTTGACTTAAGCCATCATTTGACCGTCTTAAATTTGAATCAAGAGTTCAAGCACCTCTGTCTGAAATGGTATGGTCGCTCAGCTTGTTTTAAAAGCCGCGTTAAAAAAAAACTTAAAAAAAAACGCGCAAACCTTGTTACGCTTGCAATGATCAAGCGTTATCAAATCGAAACAACATTTGTTCATTTTGTTGAAAGAATTTTGTTTTCAACTCAACGCTTGTCTACCTGGTTTATTTCGTTGATACCCGTAGTTTATGATTTGAAATAATTTATATTTAATCTAATTTGTAGTCAAAAATTTTTTTCTAAGTGTTTAAATAAAGAATGTATTTTCTTTAAATTCTTTAATTCTCATCTTAATTCTGATCAGAAATTAGCTAGCTCCACGCTATTTCTAGATAGAAAATTTCTCATGGTTGGGCTCGAACCCCTGACTTTTAATTTTCTAGGCAGTTGGGCTAACCACTATGCTACATGCCTTGAAGAAGATTGATAGTTTTAGCAGAATATAAGTGCTAGCAGTTATAACAAGTGTTAGTTTGCATCGTATTGCTGCTGTTATTGTGTAAACTCGAATCTTGTTTATCTCGTTGCGGTTAAGCAGTGAACAGATTTAATTTATTTTTTCCAGAAACTGGAATACACTTTTTCTGCTTAGAAAATACGAGAAAATTAGGCTTGATAATCTATAAAAAAATTTTATTTAGAAAAATTGCCTCCGTTGGGTACGGGTATGCCGCTTGATAAATTTTTCTGATTGCCTATTGAACACTGGCGATTGTATCTTTCGACATGATTTTCTGAAAGCGAACATCAAAAAGCGTTATTCCTGTAATTTGTAAGCTTACCAATCTTTATTTTGTCTGATCTCTTTTTTTCAAATACAAATTTTAATTGGCTGAAATGGTTTTGGCTCAACAGAATTGTTATTTTAGTTTGTAAATTGGCTGGCCATGCTTATTTTGAGCCATCCAAAAGTGGAAAATACTATTCAATGATTTTTTGTGTTTCAAGAGGGGTTGTAAAATCTTTTTCAAAACTTCATAGCTCAAAATTTTTTTATGACAACAAACTTGATCTCGCTTCATCTGGCGTTTACCCAAGCATTGGGCAACTCGATAGATTCTTCTGAATGCTTATTTGACTATGGTGATTCAGTGCCTTAGTTTTTTGTCAAGTTTTCATGTGTATGAAAATTTCGTAGTTTCTGTGTTATAGTTCGCTATAAAAAACCAAATAATTTACTTAGTTGATCAGTCTAGTTAATTATATATTTCATCGAGCGGAACTCATCGTCAACATTAAGTCATTTGTTAGATACACACAGGTTTCACTAATTTCGAGGAGTTATTTTCGGTTTGTGTATTTGTATATTTTTGTTAACATTCTAGTAAGCACACCACCATCATCTCCCCCTTCGAGGGAACAGGAGGGGTGGCGAAAAAGTTGGCAAGAGGGGAGTACATACCAACTAAGGCCGCCATCGGGTAAAGATTTAAAAACTCGTGTTGTATCATCACATATTTGACCTGATTGTAGCCATCATTCGATAATAAAAATAAATAAGTATACTATTTGTCCAAGCCAGCAGCATGAAAATCATTTGGCTCATTTTCATTACCAGTGTTTTTTCTATTGAGTAGGGGCGGATCTAGAATTTTTTCACAGGGGGGAGGGGATGGGGACGAAAGTCGACTAAATAGGTTTTCCACCAAGCACTCCCAGAACACTATAAAGGACTCTCTTTTGATCTTTTGATAAAATATTCAGCACTGCATGCAATTTTATGGAAAAATTGGTCAAAAGTGCCGTTTTTGGGAACTTTTCTGAAGTTTATGACCGGAAATTGTGTTGCGCGCTCCCCTTCAAAATTTTAAAAATTTCAAGGTTGGTTTGCCAAAAGTGGATGTCATAAAAATATAAAAAGAGAGTCTTTAGATTGGTGTGTGGATCGAAACCCTGAGAGGGGGCCGTCTGCGAACCCCCTAGCTTCCTATAACCGTCCCTAGCTAGTTTCTCCTTCTTGAGGGGCGGGGGCGGATTTCCGAAAAAAAAAGTCGTTTTTTTTTAGGTTGACTGAATTGATTTTCTGAGGTATTCCAAACCACTATAAAGACCCTATTTTGACCACCTTTTCTGCTGCGCCTCAGGCAAGTTTTTGAAAAAAATCAAAGAAGGCGTTTTTAGGAACCTTTTTGGAAAATTTGTACTAAAAAAACGCGTTTTTTCTGCGCGCTCTTCCCCTCAAAATTAGCATAGACTGGCGCCTAAGGCGCCCTTTAGAAAAACTTTAAGATCAGTCAGTCGAGAAATGGATATCTCAAAGTAGTAAAAAGGGGTGACCCTTTGGGTCGGCAGGGGTTCGAACCCCTGAAGCGGAGGAACAACCCACCCCCCCCCCCCCTAAATCCGCTGGCGATTAAGACTATTATCCCAGAATGCTCCTTTTGATGTCGGATACCAAGTTTTCACTTATCTTCATGCTAAATTGCGTTCAAAAACTAGCCTAGAAAAACAGTAGACGCTCTTCTAGCTAGGTAACATGCATTAACTATACAATCAATCTATGAGACTATGAGTGAGAGTGTATGTGTATAAGTGTATATGAGGATATCTGGCGCTCCCCCTGCCCCCATTTCAAAATAGCCAAAAAGGGATATCTCAAAATACTACAAAAGAGGACGCTATGGGTCGGCAGGGGGTCGAATCCCTGAGGCAGAGGAAGCGTCCCCCCCCCCCAAATCCACTGGCGATTAAAACTGTTATCCTAGAATGCTCATTTTGATACCAATTTTTCACATATTTCAACGCTAAATTGCGTTCAAAAACTAGCCTACAAAAAACAGTAGACGCTCTTCTAGCTAGGTAACATGCATTAACTATACAATCAATCTATGAGACTATGAGTGAGAGTGTATGTGTGTAAGTGTATATGAGGATACCTGGCGCTCCCCCTGCCCCCATTTCAAAATAGCCAAAAAGGGATATCTCAAAATAATACAAAGGAGGACCCTATGGGTCGGCAGGGGGTCGAACCCCTGAGGCAGAAGAGGCGTCCGCCCCCGCCCCCCCCCCCCCTAAATCCACTGGCGATTAAAACTGTTATCCTAGAATGCTCATTTTGATTCCAATTTTTCACATATTTCAACGCTAAATTGCGTTCAAAAACTAGCCTACAAAAAACAGTAGACGCTCTTCTAGCTAGGTAACATGCATTAACTATACAATCAATCTATGAGACTATGAGTGAGAGTTATATGTGTAAGTGTATATGTGGATACCTGGCCCTCCCCCTGCCCCCATTTCAAAATAGCCAAAAAGGGATATCTCAAAATACTACAAAGGAGGACCCTATGGGTCGGCAGGGGGTCGAATCCCTGAGGCAGAGGAGGCGTCCGCCCCCACCCCCCCCTAAATCCACTGGCGATTAAAACTGTTATCCTAGAATGCTCATTTTGATTCCAATTTTTAACATATTTCAACGCTAAATTGCGTTCAAAAACTAGCCTACAAAAAACAGTAGACGCTCTTCTAGCTAGGTAACATGCATTAACTATACAATCAATCTATGAGACTATGAGTGAGAGTGTATGTGTGTAAGTGTATATGAGGATACCTGGCGCTCCCCCTGCCCCCATTTCAAAATAGCCAAAAAGGGATATCTCAAAATACTACAAAGGAGGACCCTATGGGTCGGCAGGGGGTCGAATCCCTGAGGCAGAGGAGGCGTCTGCCCCCGCCCCCCCCCCCTAAATCCACTGGCGATTAAAACTGTTATCCTAGAATGCTCATTTTGATTCCAATTTTTCACATATTTCAACGCTAAATTGCGTTCAAAAACTAGCCTAGAAAAACAGTAGACGCTCTTCTAGCTAGGTAACATGCATTAACTATACTATCAATCTATGAGACTATGAGTGAGAGTTATATGTGTAAGTGTATATGTGGATACCTGGCCCTCCCCCTGCCCCCATTTCAAAATAGCCAAAAAGGGATATCCCAAAATACTACAAAGGAGGACCCTATGGGTCGGCAGGGGGTCGAATCCCTGAGGCAGAGGAAACGTCCGCCCCCGCCCCCCCCCCCCCTAAATCCACTGGCGATTAAAACTGTTATCCTAGAATGCTCATTTTGATTCCAATTTTTCACATATTTCAACGCTAAATTGCGTTCAAAAACTAGCCTAGAAAAACAGTAGACGCTCTTCTAGCTAGGTAACATGCATTAACTATACTATCAATCTATGAGACTATGAGTGAGAGTTATATGTGTAAGTGTATATGTGGATACCTGGCCCTCCCCCTGCCCCCATTTCAAAATAGCCAAAAAGGGATATCTCAAAATACTACAAAGGAGGACCCTATGGGTCGGCAGGGGGTCGAATCCCTGAGGCAGAGGAGGCGTCCGCCCCCGCCCCCCCCCCCCCCCCTAAATCCACTGGCGATTAAAACTGTTATCCTAGAATGCTCATTTTGATTCCAATTTTTCACATATTTCAACGCTAAATTGCGTTCAAAAACTGGCCTACAAAAAACAGTAGACGCTCTTCTAGCTAGGTAACATGCATTAACTATACAATCAATCTATGAGATAATGAGTGAGAGTGTATGTGTGTAAGTGTATATGAGGATACCTGGCGCTCCCCCTGCCCCCATTTCAAAATAGCCAAAAAGGGATATCTCAAAATACTACAAAGGAGGACCCTATGGGTCGGCAGGGGGTCGAATCCCTGAGGCAGAGGAGGCGTCCGCCCCCGCCCCCCCCCCCCCTAAATCCACTGGCGATTAAAACTGTTATCCTAGAATGCTCATTTTGATTCCAATTTTTCACATATTTCAACGCTAAATTGCGTTCAAAAACTAGCCTAGAAAAACAGTAGACGCTCTTCTAGCTAGGTAACATGCATTAACTATACTATCAATCTATGAGACTATGAGTGAGAGTTATATGTGTAAGTGTATATGTGGATACCTGGCCCTCCCCCTGCCCCCATTTCAAAATAGCCAAAAAGGGATATCTCAAAATACTACAAAGGAGGACCCTATGGGTCGGCAGGGGGTCGAATCCCTGAGGCAGAGGAGGCGTCCGCCCCCCCCCCCCCCCCCTAAATCCACTGGCGATTAAAACTGTTATCCTAGAATGCTCATTTTGATTCCAATTTTTCACATATTTCAACGCTAAATTGCGTTCAAAAACTAGCCTAGAAAAACAGAAGACGCTCTTCTAGCTAGGTAACATGCATTAACTATACTATCAATCTATGAGACTATGAGTGGGAGCGTATATGTGTAAGTGTATATGTGGATACCTGGCGCTCCCCCTGCCCCCATTTCAAAATAGCCAAAAAGGGATATCTCAAAATACTACAAAGGGTGACCCTTTGGTTCGGCAGGGTGTCCAATGCCTGGAAAGGAGGGCGTCCCCTCTAAACCCCCCCTTCCCGCCCCTCTGTAAATCCGCTACTGGGTGTTGCTGAGCAAACTGTAACTTCGAACTATTTTGAACTATAAAAGGCAGTGACTTAAGATTGTAACTGCAAAAAAATTTTACACTATAGTTGCACCTACTACAAGGACACAGTGCGTTCCGGCGGGTTTGGAGAAGGTTTTTGTTTTTGCTTAGCTATTCAAATCAGTGCATAAAATGGCCATGGCTGACCTTGATTGACAGGTTTTTGTCTATCAAAATCATGTTTTGCCTAAATTGGGAACTTGACCTTACGCTTAAAATTGGCGTTGATTAAAAAAATCTGATCAAAAAAAATGTCCATGCAATTTATTGCCTTTTTGAGCCAATCAAAGGCCAATATTTTTGAAAACTTCAAATTTGTTTGCAGAAAACTGAACCCGAAGTCCAATTTAACACTCATCAATAAATATCAATTATAATAGTTGAGTCCCACGAAAAACAAGTTTGAAAATTGGGCTCTGCAATTTGTGCTAAAATTTCCACAAACACAATTAAGCAAATGCGAACAATGCTTTCGAAGACTTTCAGGCCTTGAATTGTTTCCTCAGGGACCCACCTACATTTTAGAGACCCAACTATCCTTTTTAGAACCAGTTTTAAATAGATAGTTAGTAAGTATTTAAGAAGGCCATGCTACCCTATCTAACCTGGCAAAATCCAATGATAGTCTCTCTTGATTGTAGTACATAGTCAGGGATGTACTTTTAATAATTGCCTTACCACTTTTTAGCTTTCCTTTATTATTGGCTAGTGGAAATTAAGAACCCTCAATTATCGCATAATGGTAATTACTTGAAATATTTTTTCTTCTTCTATGAAAAACAGAAGTTAGGCTAACATATGCAAGTGAAAAGGTTAAGTGAAATTCCCGGTTCAAAAAGTTCAGTCCTACCGGTTCTGTTTCTCATATTTGCGTTTCAATCAATTGAGGGTGCATTCCTTTATATCGTACTGGAAATATTTATGAAGAATTTTTGTGCGTGTTTTGTCTTTGCGTTCATTTTTTGTCAACCCAATCCATTTCGTTCTGTTGGGTGTGATTAACTGTTGATGGTAACTTTAAAAGTTATTGTCCATTGAATTGGTCAAACTCTTGAAAAAGAAAACAACAAGTAATAACCCAGTAACTATTACCAGTAACCAATAATCTAACTATTTGAAATATAGTTTTTTGTTTGTGTGCAGACATTTGCCAAATGCGAAGACGAGATACCAAAGTGTGCCAACAGTCACTGGAGATCCACAGACACAACAACATCAACAACACTACTCGGTGGCCCCCCTCAACCACAACAACCCCAATCACAACTCCCCCTCCTCTTACTCCTACGCCGCCTACTCAGCCCCAGCCTCTACTCAACCCCACCCCCCATTACCACCAGCAGCCACAGCAGCAGAGATTAATTACAGGACATACTCTAACAATATCTCCAAAAGGTTATTTCCAAAGTACTGAATTGCCCGTTCGAGAACTCATTTCCTGTTCAAATTCCTAATTTGGATTTTGTAATTGTACCCCATATAGACAAATTACTTTACAGAAAGGAACAACTCAAGGGTTAGGCATCGTATGTGCCTAAAATCGGTACTTTAGAGCAATTTTTCTTCATTTAGCAATTATGGGGAAATAGTTAACAAGTATTATGTATTATATATTGTAATTAGACATCCCGTATCAAACCTCAGAAGATGAAAAAAAGTTTATATGAGATTTCTTTATCAATCTTGCAAAACTACAACTGAAATTGAATCAGTTAATTTCTTGTACAGGCTTACAACTTCAAAACTATTTAGGTTTCGATGATTTCATTTAAGAGGTTAACAATCCTTTAAAGTGTCTTTGAAAAAAGATCATATATAAAATTCAATGGGGTTACCAACTGCTTTTATGATACTAAACGATGTCTCCTGAATCTCATTGTAATCTCCTTTCAATTTGACTGTTATCGAACCGACCAAAAACATTTCTTATTGTTCCGACTTTCGTAACGAAAATAACTGAATATCTGTGTTCGGGGTCGCGGTGGTTTTTTACCTTCAGACAATTTTCAACTTTTTAACTGACCATTTTTGACGGAAGTTTTCCTAATCATTCAAGGCGCATTGTTGTCCAGAGCTTGAATTTAAAAAGATACTTCACCTTTGATCAATTTTCATGAAGTTGTGGGGGTTTAAAGATGGCCATTTTTGCCAATTGAGGACAATTAAATCGCCATATAATTCGCACTACAGTGCTGATTTAAATTATCCGGACTAAGAAAAGGTGTAAAAACTCAGAATTCTATTAATATTAACACCTAATTTACACTTTTTTTGACTTTTACGGAAAATTTTAAAACCAATTAACAAATACAGATAAAAATTAAACAAAAATCAATAATTTTAGTATTTGGTTTGATAACCATTATTTTTAAGAACTGCATTTATTCTACGAGGAATGCTCCGATATAACCGATGAATGTAGTCGTCCTGAATTGCCAAAAAAGTTTCAAAAACTTGACGAATAAGTTCTTTAACTGTTGTAGGGTGTTTTTCATGAATCTTCTGTTTCATGTAATTCCATAAAAAATCGATAATATTCAAATCTGGAGATTGTGGGGGCCAATTTTCTAAAACTTGAAAACCCTTTTCCTGGAAAAAAGTTGTCGAAAGTTTCGAGTTATGGCAACTGGCATTGTCTTGCTAGAAAATTTCGTCCAGATAAATGTTTTCCATCAAGTGCGTTTCAAGTAATTTGCAGTATTTGGCAGAATTTTTGTTTCCATCGATGTCTACAATATCTCTTTCCCCAGAAAATTTTATGTAGCCCCAAAAGATCACCCTTTTTCCTCCAAACTTTGCCGTTGGAGTAATTTATTTGGAATGATAACGCATGTTTGGGGGTCGTCTCACATAAACCTTGGCACTGGAGTATAATTCAACGATAGCTTCGTCTGAAAAAAAAAACACATTTTTCCGAAAAATGTGTGGTTTTTCTCAAAAATTTTGGCACCAATTTTTGCGTTTTTTTCTGTTGATGTCCAAAATTTTGGGTTTTTTGGCGCTGACTTGTGCTCTCAGTCCTTTCTTGACCAAAATTGATCAAATTTTGCCGGCGAATAAATATAAAGCTGGTTCAAGTTTCATTCGAAGCTCCTGAGACGTCGCAAAAGGATATTTTTTTGCTATCAAATAAATATAGTTTTCGTCTCTTTCGGTAGTTTTTTTTCGGCCGACCGACCTTTTTGGCGTTACAATAATTTCCAATTTCCAACTTACGGCATTTTTCTAAAAAATCCCAAGCGGTAGACTTAGGAACTTAGTTTTTTTCGATATTCTATGTAAACTGAAATTTTTAAGTGAAAGTTCCAAAACTTGGAATTTTTTCCGAAGCGAAAATAAGCCCGTAAAAAGGTAGCAAGATTTTTGTTTAGTTTTTCAAAATTCTATATATTGTTGAATGTAGCAGGAATCTGTAAAAATTATTAAGTTTGAATAATGACAGTTTTTTTAAAGAAATATTAACGCCCTGGTCAGTTTTATTTTCACACCTTTAGTCCGGATAATTTAAATCAGCACTGTATTAATGCGTAAGCGGAGATTTAATTCGTCTGAAAAATTTATCCAAATTGGTTAAATGAAACCTAACTGCCATAATTGATGTGTTATTAGGAGTGAAATTTATCACTTTGGGTTTTATATGCAGTATGGGGGAAGATTTTTACAAAAAATCTCGAACCAAAAAAAAAATTCTTTATATTTTAATACATTTTATATTTTCATGTTATTAATTCTCCATAGACCTTGAAAGGCAGTTGGAACGCTCAGGGCTTCGCCTTGATATGAGCAGTCCTGTTTTGGGTTCGAAGATCTCAAGATCATATTACCCCCCCTGCCAACCCTTTGTACTATTTTGTGATAACCATTTTTCAAAAAAATCTCCGAAAATGCCTTTTTTGTGCTGTATTTCAAAAATATGCCTGCGGCGCAAAAAAATTTGGTCAAAATGGGGTCTTTATAGTGATTGGGGAGAGCTCAGAAAATCAATTTGTTCGACATAAAAAAAGTGGACAAATCTCACGTAACTTTTTTGAAAAACCCCCCCTCGAGAACATTCTAGATCTGCTTCTCGTTGAAGCTACGGCATATCGAAAAATTTTACACAAACCACAAAATGATAAAACAAAGACGTCAAAGACGTGCGCAAAATTCAATTTCTGTTTGCAACTTTTGTAACACTAAAAAAATATTATCTAACAAAGCTGTATATAGGTTTGACTTTTCAAATTTAGTAGTCAGGATTTTGGTAGAAAATCGAAATCTACTTAACGATTGCACCCATCCCTTTTTAGCATTGAAAATAAATATTTCTGACCTCAAATACTTTATATTTAATCTAAATTTCTGGTCAGAAGTTCTATACGAAAAGCCCAAATGAAGCTGTGTTTTCCTTCAAATTTATCATCTCAATGGGGATCAGAAATTAGCTAAATGTAGGCTATTTCTAGCTACAAGAACCCGCTACCTGCCATTTGAGAGACGTATGTGCTAACCGCAAGGCGACATGAGCTAAAACATTCTAATACTTTTAACAATGCATTCTAATACTTTTAACAATGTATAACAAGGGTGAGTTTGCATTGTTTTGCTGTTGCTATTGCTTATACTCAAAACATGTTTATCTCGTTGAGGAGTGAACTAATTTCTGCTTATTTTTTCCAGAAATTGCTTATTTCTAAACTTAAAAAAGAAATGAATCATTTCTGTACAGAAAAGAGAGAAAATTTGGCAAGACAATCTATGAACCATCTATGTAAGACTCGAGTTTTGCTGCATTCTGATGGTTCGAAAGTTATTTTAACTTAACCTACTTAACAACTGTCCGCCGCCTTCCTGAAAGCCCGGTTTGACCGTTCTACAAAAAATCCCTTATTTCAGAATTTTATTTAAACTTTTTAGGAAATTTCCGCTATCTTACGTTTTTCCTAAAAGAAAAGTTCTAAGATAGTGTTTCTTAAACGTTTTTCTGTATTGTAGTATTGTAGAACTTTTGAAATTTAAGTTTTTTTCTAAACTAAGCATGCATAAGTTTTGGATAGTGATTATAATGTATGCATTTTGAGCAAAAAATCAAAACACAAATTTGAGTTTTGTCCCAATAATTTTTTTTAGTTATACGCACTAAAAGTTTCAAAATTATTTTGGAGACCAAAAAAAATCAACTTTGAAAATTCATATCATATAATTTTGGGCATGTCGTATTAGGGGTTCAGGTATATATCTACAAATTTTCTGATTATCAGCCAAATACTAACTCTATAGTTAGTGATTACTTCGAAAAACTCATGTTTTAAAACGATTATTTTGGTCTGCGAGATTCCGTTTTTGTGCTCTGCCACATCGGAGATTTTTAAACTAGTTATAAGAAAGTAATGAAGAAAAAACATGAAAAAAGAAAAGTTTTTGTAGGAAAGTATGTTGTTTTTCAACTTTCTTTTAAGAAAAGTCACTATCTTACATTTTTCTTATGAGAAAAAGACCCTGCCTTATAACATCCTCGTGGACTAAATTTGGTTGGTCTCAGTGAAAACAGATCCGAATGGGTCGAGTGATGTCGATCTTAACTCGAGTCTCAATGTTGACTTAGCCAATCAGAACATAAGTCGAAATTTGATTTCAATCTGCTTATGAAACTTCCTGACCAGTGAAATTGATCATTCTACAAGTCATTTTCGGGGTTTCAAAAGAAATCAAACAAAGTTCAGGAAGTTAAATAACTGTGTTTAAAATCAGGATGATTAAACAAAGCCACCACGAATTTAAGTAAAGTGCAAAAAAATCAAATAAAATTAACTTTTTGTAAAGTGTTGTCAATAAAATTGATTCCCATATCACCCTCAGCCAACGAAATGGATTAAAATTAGACACGCCGAATGGTTATCAAATTTAAAATTTGTTATAATCCCTTGAAGTCAAATGAAGTTTTCCTAACTGGGCGAAAAAAAAGAGAAGAAATTGAACAGCAGATAACCAACTTTAATTTAAAACGGGCAATGCTTTTGTGTACCTTGAACTTTGCGAGCTAAACAACATGTCAAAAACGAGAAAAAATTTATTCTAATAGATTTTAAATGTCTTTATCTATAAAAGTGAAAAATAATCGATTTCAACTTATTTGCAAGGGAATCAATGGCTCTAATAAATAATAGCATTATAAATCATTTTAACTAGATTATAACTAAATATATTTCACTTTTGAAGACACTGGAAAACTGAAAAAAAATGATACAACTGAATGTCGAGTGCGGGACGCTTAGGATTTAGAAAAAAAACCCAGAAAATCAAATGCTTGAAACTTCAACAACAATTTTTTCGAACGCCCATTTGCAAAGTTTTAGGACAACCTTTTTCGACATTCCACTTAAGGATACATTGATTCCTACACCGGTAAAAAAACTTCACTATTCGGGATTTCTACGATGGTAACATCGGCTCTTTGCATTTATTAGTCATAGGAGTTTTTTTTCTTATCTAGGAGGGTGCTGGCCCCCCACGTGGAGATATGCAGACCCACTGTGTTGGCAGCAGTGGGGGACTTGTTCTCTGGGGAAGAGGACTCCCTGATGAGCTCTGCAGGCTGTGTTGCTTCCTCATTCCGTCATCATCCATCGCCCAAATGTCAGTCCCAGTTTCATAAACACTCTTTAATTCTACTTCTTTCGATACTGTTATCTTTTTTAAACTTACGTATGAAAAGACCCAGATCAGTTAGTATCAGATGGTATCAGTTGTTAAAGAATCGAATAGTTTAAACGAACTCTAACGATTCTGTTATTTTTTATCTGTAGGGGGACCGTTTAACGCGTATATCGACTGGCAACAAGCACACACACACCGAATCCAGTCATTCATGAGTAACATAGCATGAGAGTAGCCTTACGCTCTGCTACTCGTAACAAAATAAAACATCGAAAGCAGGGGCGGATTTAAGGGTGCACGGGGGGCTTTAGTATGCTTTAATGGCATCCATTGTCGCCTGACCAACGCTAATATTTTTTTTAAGCCGCCTTAGGCGCCAATTTTTACAAACTTTAAAGGGGAACGTGCGCCAAAAGAAGCAGTTTTTTGATCAAAAACTTCCAAAAAGTGCCCAAAAACGGAAATTTTGACCTTTTTTTTTCTTTTCTTCAAAAATTTGCAGTACCACTTTCTCTCGTCAAGGGTAAAGAAATTTATTTATGAGTCATATGATTGACGAAGACGCTCTCTAGGTGGCTCAAGTTTTTGGCAATCTGCCAATAGGAGCCTTGATTGACGATATGTAGTGAAAATCTCCGTCCGTAGGTTGTTTTTTTTTACTGAAAACAACTTCGAGATACTATCGATCGACACTAAAAGGAATTGGGTTTTTATTTTTACTCCGACGGAACAGGCGAAGACAAGTTTTGATTGTTGGCCCAGATCCGTGAATATTGTTTGGGGTTTTGCAGATATGTTTGGAATTAGCTTCTAGGATTGGAACTAGATAACAACAATTCCCATGTGGCTGCAAAGAAAGAGAGTGGATTTCAAGTGTTATAGTTATAATCTGTCAATCCAGCTGGTTAATTTTACTAATTGATATTAGTCGAACAAATACAATTCAAAAGTTTGAAAAGGTTTTTCTGATCTCTTATCATTGTAGGTTTTTTTGTAAATAATAAAGTTTGAAGCTGTCAGTAGCCAGACAATTACAAGCAGTTCCAACTTATCGGTTGAATAAGCGGCTTCTTGAGGAGTTCAAGTACATTGGGTCGAGTGAAATGGGAATCGACTTCTCCCAGGTGACAACTGTTCTAATAAAGGGCCGAGGCTATTGTGGCTTCTGTCTTCGTTCATTCTACTTTCTGTGCTAAGTACCCCGGGTTGCCCACCATAGAAGATAATGCGCAACCATGCACATCCATGCATGATTTGCATGGAAAATGACTAATCATACGTAGCACATACGTTGGTTTCGAAAACCCTCAAAATAGTTTTTGTTGTTTAGCTATTTAGTTTTTGAGAAGAAAAAGGAGCGCGCAATGAGGTTACATGGATAGTAGCCGATTATAACTGACTTGTTTTATGGTCTGTCTCCACAAAATTCTAAAATAATTGATTATAATGGTTAAAAAATCCGATTATTAACCGCACTCAGTAAAAAAAGAAACAATTAGAATATAATGGACTATTATTGTCAGTCTCCGTAAATTTCAGAAAAAATTGATTATAATTGATCAAAAATCGATTATAATGTTACTATCTTTACACTGGATTATAATGTATTAATTATAATAGATTATAGGAGATTTTCGGAAAAATTCTAATTAATTTTAATTGATTTTAATTTGATAAATTGTCACCAAAAAGGTTGTCAATATAATGGGTTATGAATCGTTTAAACATCTAGAGTTGGCGCTTATAATAATTATAATTTTGCTAAAAAGTACGATTATATTTACATTATATCGATTATTTTCTCTTTTCACTGAGTGCGGGTAACCAAAAAAAAGAAATCATTTGAAGCCAGTACGATCGGTTACTATGGATTATAATGGATTGTGATGGATTGTATTATAATGGATTCTAATGGATTATAATCGATTATTTTTGAAATGCAGGAAACCTGGATTTGCAAAACTTTCCCGTACAGGTTCAAATTTTGAGCTTCGAATCCTATTCTTGAGCTTCAAATCCTATGTCATTTGAGCACAGACTCAAATTCTATTCTTTTGGCATGAAGTCTACATTGGCTCCTTGACTAGATGGCAGTAACTGGCATAAAAAATTTTTTGTCCCATTGCTGGCAACTTTTTGCTGAATTTTCCTTTTGTTAAAATTATATAGCAAATTATTTGCTGAAAAACTTGCTTTCTTTGATTATTTCTTCGTTTTCTTAAATCTATCTAGTAAAAGCATTTTTTAACAAAAGGGAATCTTTAATGGCTACTTGACAAGAGTTGCAGTAAGCGGCGTAATGATTTTTTCCCGCAATCTTTAATGGGAACTTTTTTTGCCGATTTTTCTACCTTTTTGATTTTTTTCTTTGCTTTTTTAATTCTAATTTTTCTTTGCTTTCAAGGAAAAACTCTCTCAGATTAAGCAGCATGCTTTTTGCTTTTCTACGAAACTTTTTCCTTCTTTGTTTTTTTATTAGTAAAACTCGATTTCATTCCTAACTAGCAATCTATTATTTCACTTTTAATGAGTTTTTGAAATAAAATTTTCAATTCTGTTTTTCATTTAGCTGGTTTTTTTTGAATCGATTGAAAAAGAATGTGTGTAAAAATGGCTGTTGCATTCTTTTGAGCAAGTGTTTTTGTTTTAGAATGTCAACTTCTATTTGTTTGCAGAAAATGCCATTTGAGCACAGAATATATTGCGGTTAACTTCTTTTTGGCTTCCTTTATAAACATGTCTGACGTGATATTCAAATATTTCGTTATTCAATTTTTGTGCTTGCTTTCTCATGCTTTATAGAGTTGCATCCTTTCAACGATAAAATTATTTTCCTCGTTAAAAAATTTGTTCGCACTTGAAAAAAGTTTTCCCAAAACTGTTTTCATCGTCTATTTGCTTTTTCTTTTTTTTTTCAGTGAGAAGAATTTTTTCCTGCAATTTTAGCTACCAAATTTATTGCCAAATTTTTAAAGATTTCATTTTTTAAAATTTTTTTATTCATTGTTAGTAAAGACTTTTCTTCCTTCAGGGAGCCAGCAATTGCTACTTGACTACAGCTTCAGTAACTGCCCTTTGCTCTCTTTTTGGAATCATTACTAGCTGTTGTTTGCCGATTTATCTATGTTTTCTTATTTTTTCCTTGCTGTTTTTTAATTTAAAAAAACTCTTTCCACAATTGCTTCTTGGCAAGAGTGCAGTAATTGGCGTAGTGCTTTTTTTCAGCGATCGTTATTAGCAATTTTTTGACAAAATTTCGACTTCTTGATTATTTCTTTGCTTTTATTCAGTTTTCCTCTATGATAAACCGTTTCTTCCATCAGGGCCGTAGGGCCTGTTTTTCCGCAATCATTACCATCAATACTTTGCCAAAAAAAAGTTTTAATGATTTTTTATTTGTTAGAGTTCTTTATTGAAAAAACCGTCTTCTTCCGTCGGGGAGTCCATATTGGTTCTCTCGCAAAAGTTGCAGCAACCGGCGTAGTGCTTTTACAACCGCAATCATCGCTAGTAGTTTTTTGCCAAGTTTCTTGCCTTCTGTGATTAAGTCTTTGCTTTTTTTAAACATATTTCAATAAATGGTTTTCTTTCAGCAGAGAGTCCTCATTGGCTACTTGACTAGAGTTGCAGTAACCGGCATACTGCTTTTTTATTCGAAGATTGCTAGCACTGTTTCTGCCAATTTTTTTTATCTTTTCAAATTATTTTTTGCCTTTAATTCTTCTTTCGCGTTGCTTTCAAGAAAAACGTCTCTCAGAAAAGCAGCGTTCATTTTATTGAGATTTATTTTTTTTTAGAAATTCATCTGTTTTTTATCAATTAAGTTTGAATTCATTCCTATCTAGAGCTCTAATTTTTTTTGAATTTTTACGGTTTTTCGTTGTCAATATTTTTTAATCTGGTTTTTGTTTAAAACTGTTTGATTGAAAAAGAATGGGTCATGCAGTTGCAGTTGCATGTTTTTTATATTGGTGCTTCGGTTTTATAATTTCGTCTGCAGTGTCTACTGGTCTAATGGATGCAAACAAAATCTAATTTGTAGCAATAAATGGCTTTTTAGCAACAGAAAATTTTGCTAAGAACTTTTTTTGGCTTCTTTAATAATACTGTCTGTTACGTTTTTGGATTTTCTGTGATTGCTGTGTCATGCTTTATATAATTGCCTTTTTTAACTATTAAATTGTGTTCCGCTTTTGAAAAATTTTTCAAACTCTGCCGAAAAATTATTGAGCTCAAACGTGAGCTTAAAGTCGTCTTCATTGTCTGTTTGTTCCTTCTTTTTTGAAGCACAAATAAAGAAACGCTCCTAGAAAACAAATTTGGAGAATGATGATTTTAATTTTTTTGCACTTTTGAATCGTGGGATTTCGCACATACTGTTTTGTTCTTGCACAGTTGTAACTGAATAGTTTCTGGTTTTGCGGAGGATTGTCGCTATCCTCTCAAGGTTTTCAATTATTTTAGCATAGTTTAAAACCTGGGTTAATCAGATCGGCCTATCGAAACTATTTTTGATAAAAATATAAGTATATTTTTGGGTCTTGTGATTAAAGGATAGTTTCACATTACGACAAAAAATACTGGGCTAAATAGTACGAATTCAAACTGTACATGGTGTCTGTGTGTTCTTGCATCTAAGAGACAAATTTTTCAGCACAGTCCAACATGCAAGTGGACTCCGCGCTCAAATAACTGCAACGTTAATTTTGTCGACACATAAGTTTCGTTGCGGTTTCTTTAACGAGCGAATATAGGTTCCGCAATATTCCGCAAAGTGTAAGCAAAGTGTAAGCAATTTCCGCAAGTTGTACGCAAATTATTATTTTCCTGATAGTTCGTGGATTCCGCTTACATTTTGAGGATTCCGGTAACAGTTACGGATTCTGCAACAGCGTTTTTCATACAAATCTGTTGATTTATTTGTAACTCTACAAACTGTTCTGGACTCAGCAAAATTTTTCGCGGATTGCAAAAATTTTGTTGCCAATTCCGCAAATATGCGTGCTTGGAGAAATTTTGAGCGACACAGTGACTCAACTTCTTGTGTAATCCAAAACAGCAAAAATGATCAAAGAAAACTATTTCTGTTTTCAAATCCGCAAAAAAATTTCGGCCTGTTGCGGATTCAGCTTAAATTACACAAGTTACACAGTTTGGTTTCTTGTATATGCAAGCTTTTTGTATACAACGTAGTCCAGGCTGAGCTTTTCATACAAAAGACACACATTTGACTAAAAGTTTTGGGTAAATACAAACTTGAAATTTTAAGTGTTTTGATACTGTAAGGTATACTTCAATTTTTTGAAGAAAAAAACAGGCCAGGATTTTCGAAAAAAAACAATTTTGACTGTAAACTTTCTCTTCAATTAAAAAAGCTTAGTGTTTTTATTCATAGTTCCCGTTGAACTATGAAATATTATCTCATACAATTACGAGTATCTGTGAGACTTCTTCCTCTCAGCGAAACTGTTTCCTTGTCTCAGAAAATCCTTGGTTATTTCGTTATCGTTCGAAGCATAAAACTAGCAAAACTAGAAAAGCTTTAAGTTTTTGGCTTATGGAATGTTGCTTGCCGTGTAACTTTCAATGCGAAAATATTCTCTTCTTAGAATATTCTTACAATTTTCTGGACGTTCGAATTGAACGAAAATTGGATGATAAGCCTTTTTCCCTGTATGAAAATTGTATGATACGCATTTTTGATCAGCCTGGTTAAGTAAATAAGACCTTTAGATTGGAAACTTGAATTTTAAGTCTATTTTTGTAATTCATGTTGATTTTTTCTGAGTCTCAGGGGTTGAGTTTGCATCCTCTCGCAACGGTTTAAGTTTCCACAGTACAATCCAGTCCCAAAAGCTCTCTCTGGATTCAAACTTCTTTGAAGAGAACTCTAGATCTGAAATGCCAGTAAATAATGAAGGGCCGGAAAAGTTGCTCTGCGGTCATAAGGAAAAGATGAGATGTTGAGATAAGGAATACCTTGAAGCAAAAGATTCAGTTAAAACTTCTTTTGTGGTTGCAAAAAAAGTATAATATACGTGTGGGGGATGTTAATGCGAATGTTAGAGCAGAGAAGCTCTTCCAATAATTCATTGAACTTTTGGATGTGATCAACGATTCAATAATCAATCCAGATTTTTGTCCTTTTCTGGCCAATGTTGTCTTCTTATGTTTTATATTTATCTTCTGGTTGTTTTGATTTGTGGTTTCAATGAAAACTGATATCGTTTTCCTTTTGTTTTTATGGCTGTCTTCCCAATCAAATATTGATCATAAGGCGCCTCCGAGTCCAATAAAACACCACACAAAACACACTTTTATTGCTGGCACACAATTTATAGGCCACTGGTTTTTTTAAAAAAAAAACAACTACATGAACAACAAGCCAGTAAAATTTGTCATTATGCTATACTGGAATTAGCTTGTCTTCAAATTTTGTTTCCAATTTTCATTTTGGTAGTTGTTTTACTTAAACTATAAACTGCATATGAAATGAGCATATGGCTGAAATGTCGAATATACAAATATTTGAGCAAAAATCAGAAAACAATCTTTCAGATATCTGTCCTAAATACGTGATCAAATATCCTTTTAATGAATTGAACGCTCAGAGAGCGACCATCAAAAAACTTCAGAGATCTTCCACATTTTCCCCAAAATACCTCAAAAACTTGGAATATATTCAGAACACGAGAGATAAACCTTCAAACCCTCCAAGTTCAGGTCACAGATTACCTAAATTGGTCCCCCCGAATAGTTCAAATCGGCTAAACATTCCGAGCATCTTGTCAAAACGACAGCAACTGCGTCGACAGAACTCTCCAAAAGACAAAGAAGAGGAGCTTGTTACTCGTCTGTCTGTTATCAACAGATTGAAAACCCAGTCTGCTATTAAATCAGAAGATTCGGAGGTCATTGTTTGTGCGCATGTCCGAGTAATTAACTGCGATGATCAAATTATAACTAATGACTCGTTATTAAATGTTAAGAGATTCGGGGATTCGTTTGATAATCACCAAGAAGACAGAATGTTCCACCACTCCAAAAAGTGGAATAGGTCAAAAACTGAAGTTGTGGATAATCGACTGGATGCTAAGAAACTGTTGAAAGCTTTCAAAATCTGCCAGATGAAACAAGACTTGCAATTCGGCCAGTTGGACAAGTTGAACAGGCACTCAGTTTTCATAAAACACTGGAATTTTTTTCATCATGCATGGTCATGCCAAAAGCTTATTGCAGAAAAAACTGAAACGTTAGGTAATTATTTTCGATCTGTTAAAAAATATTTAGTTTTTTTGGATGGAAACTGAGTGTGGGTTTGCAGTGTTGATAAAAGTGAACTGGATAAAATGTACAAGTGTTTCTCATATCTGCAGAATAGTCATCAGTACAAGCAAGAGCTTTGCAAGGAACAATTGGGAAGAAGTGCGAAGATCGAACAGCCACTTGGTAAGTCAAATCAAATTTCAGTTATGATTCGAAGAAGAATATTTGAAGAAGATGCAAGTATAGCTGAAATGGGCTCAGTTAATTGAGGTGACAGACAAACTACTACTCGTGAAAATGAGACCATGTCACAAATTTGTTGAAGACAGAACATTGAGACGTATTTTAAGAGAGAACATTTTACAAGCAAACATAAACTGACTCGACTACCTATTCAACTCCGGAGGTATTTTCAACGTGAACTAGTATATTGCTGCTCATGCATATTGCAGTGTTCAGAAAAATTAGGATGAAAGATTAAGTTTCAACTTAATGTAGTTTTAAATTTTCACTGAAATAATAATATATTTCTGAGGGGCAAAGTTTATTTGTATCGACCACTGTAATAAAAAACAGTAAATTTAAAACAGTGGACCAAAACTTGCCAACAGTGATTGCATCGACGCGGCTATATCCTAAAGAGGTTACTTTATTCAGTTGTGATAAGTTTTTTTTTGTCAAAATCAGTTTTATTAACTTATTTTACATAACCAAATGGACGCTACCCGTGCAATACTGCTTTTTAAAAGCAACCATTTGGAATCAAATCAAGTTTGTTAGTAAGCCCTATAATTCAACATTCACGAATCAGAGAGAAAAACAGTACACTTAGCTCACTTTTAATCTATAAAAAGATTTTGCAAGTACTTTGATACAGTCAGCTATTGTTAGTTTTTTTCGCTAATTTCTGAGTCTTTATCACTGAGAATTCCAATGGAAATGATAAAGTTATTCGAAAATTTGACTAAAAAGCATAAATTGTTTAATGAAGTTTGTTCAAGTACTGGGTAGGTGTTTTTTTTCATTCTGATGAACATCTGAGCTGGTCATATTTTCTTTAAAATACTAAAAAAAGAATCATTCAAAAACCGTATCAGTGAAAAAATGATCAAAAAATTCCACTGGTTGGTCAATTTTTTAACAAGACTGAATTGTAATTGAACCAATTTTGAGCCAAGTAGCTTCATTCAATATACTTAGCTGTTTGTTGCGTTTTTGGTTGAAAAAAAAATATTCAACCTTGTGGCACATTAAGTTGAAGGAAAAAAACTTCAAGATTCTTTTGCTTTGAGTGATACCTATTGTTTCCAGTCGAAGAAGTAGATTGCGTCCATCTTTGCTCTGATGGTGTATTACTCTAATTAGTGCAGAAAAAAAACGAAGGCCAATAGAATGGATTCCTTCTATAAGTTAATGTGGCATAGCAAGCAAGTCCAAAAGTTTCGATGTCATTAGTTCTTTGCCATCAAAACAATCGGTTTTACCAGTGCCTGTATGCATGAGTGTACTTTTAAGACCCCAAAGTGTTCTTCTGCGAACAGGTGGTTTTCTTCTAAACATTCAGTCAACTAGTCCAAAAGTAGTGGGTTTAAGAGCAATGGGTTTGATTTTTTTTGCAATTTTGTACATCGGTATAGGTTGACAGTTTAACATGCATTTGAAAAATCGTTGGGTCAAAAATATTTTCAAGCAAATCAACAAAAAGTCTTGGTTTGAGCAACAAAAAATAATCTCACAGCAAACACAATTAAGAACGGTTTGATTTTTTTTGCTAAATCCCAAAAATACTTTTTTCAAAAGTCACAAGTCATTTTTGTAAAGAAAAAGTGGACTTACTGCTTTATACAAAATCAGCAACAGCATTTGCAATTAACGATACAAAATCGGCCAAAATTGCTACTGCCAAAAAATTTTAAGAAAAATTCGATTGCAAACATTTTAAATGTTTTCTCGATTTTCATCTACCGACCAGAAGTATATATTCTAACAATTTTAAAAGCTCTATCACACCTAGTCAATTTCTTCTCCCGACAATCTGCCCTCCTCTTGTTTTTTTGATAATGAGATTTAGTTTTCATTTAAATCTGATTTTCTTAGAATCATCAGCTTTTATTTTTACAACACCCAAATACTGGTCTTCTCTTTTTTTATTTGAATGACTCGATCAACTGCTTTTTCACGTTTTACCAGTTTTCTTACCATATTTTTCTGTGCAAATTTTACTGAAGCAATAAGAACGGTCGGATATCTTTTCAAAAAAAGTAGTGATTTTAAAGCTGAATTTTTCATTAGCTTACTTTTTTGAGCTTACTTTTTTGCCAGCAGTATATATCTGAAACAATAACTGAAATCTTCTACATGTACCATTGGAAATTTCATCCAGTATAAAACTTTAAAGATTGCTCAAGGAAAATTCTATTGTTTCTCCGTTTGTAATTTCAGACGTCAAAAAAATGATGATTACAAGTCTGATTCGTTAATTTAACGCGAGTAGTTTTTTGTTCTGTATTTCCTGATGAAATGACAACTATTGATATTTAGTGGGTTCAGAATATCATTTGAAAATTCAGAACGTTGGAAAGTCGCCACATAGGTTTCCCAAATCAACTAAAATGTTTTCAAAAATTTCCAAAAATCATCAAAAACACCTGAAGGAGTCTTGTAAAAAACATAGTATTTCCTCATTACGAGGCCAAACTGTACACTGGATAGGCGCAAAATTTTGTGTCTGTATGTTTCTGAATTCCAGAGACAAGTCTTTAAACATGTTCAAAAATTTCGTTGCAAATTTTCAGTGGATTCAGCGTTCAAATAGCTGTAACTTAAATTTTGTCAGCGCATTGATTTTGTTGCGGATTCCGCATCGAGCAATTATAGGTAGCTGCTCGAGACTCCGCAAATATAAGCGGATTCCGCAAATGTAAGTGGATTCCGCAAATTTATGCTGACAATTTGCAGATTCCGCTTACATTTTGCGGAATCCGCTCACAATTTGCGAATTTCACTTACAGTTGTGGATTCCGCGACAGCTTAGGTTAACTAAATACATATGTTATGATTTGTTCATGGATTCCACAAACTGGTTCTGGATTCCACACATTTTGTTGCGGATTCCGCAAAGTTTCCTGTATTTGGAGCGATTTTGAGCAACACAGTTTTTTAGCTATTTGGCCGTGGAATCCAAAACAGCAAAGAGAAGACCAAAAAAAAAATAGCAATGTTGCGCATTCTGCGACTAATCTGATTTTTGCCTGTTGCGGAATCCGCTTAAAATTCACAAAATCCACAGTTTGGTCTCGTAATGTTTGTTTCTATTGAAGAACGATTTAACAAATGGCTTCAAAAAATTTTCAAAAACACCCCTAATCTCTTAGGAAATTCTTTCTACAAAATTGGTTCTATTAACGTTCTAATTGGTTTTTAATTTGTAGCAGTGGCGGACCTAGGATTTTCTCGAGGGGGCAGTGATTTTTCAAAAAAAAAATTCAAAAATTTTGACGATTTTGTTTAGGTTGACGAAATTGATTTTCCGAGCTCTACTAAAGCAGTAAAAAGGCGCTGTTTTTGGCATTCTTTCTGCGCCACAGGCAAATTTTTGAAAAAACAGGCCAACAAAAGCCGTTTTTGGGCGCACTTTTTGAAGCTAGCATATTTTGGCCCCGAAGGCGCCTTTTGAAAAAATTTAGGGTCGGTCGGCCAAAAATGGATTTCTTAAAAAGTACCAAAGGGTTGTTGATCCAGCCTAAATCTTGATCCCGCCTAGATTGGTCAAGACAGCAACGCGGTGATTAACAGTTTGAAAGGTAATTTTTCCCATCCTGCCTGCTCTCCGAACTGTAAACTTTAGAAAAAAAACTGAGTGTTTTCTCGGAAGAAAAGAACGTTTTGGATGTTCCGACTAGATAGCTCTCTTTGAAATGCTCAGTTACATTGTTTTCAGGCAGGCAATTTGAATTTTGTGCATTTTAGGACTATAACTATTAGCAGCGTTTTGTCTATTTTTTTGTGGGGTGCAACACTTGATTTCAAAAACTCAATTCCAGGTCCGTATAGCCCCGTCTATATTTTTGCGATCAACAGTAATCTGATATTTAACCACAAAATTCTTTTTCACCAATAATTTAGGAGTAGAAGTGTGTGAAGTAGTTTGATACCCAAGACCTCTGACCTTTTCTAATAGACATAAATAAAATCGGGTTGAAGTTTCGCGGAAAACAATTTGCAGAATGTACATGTCATATTTTTTACTGCGCTCCATCCTCGTATGACAAAAAAAAACTATATCCCTTGTTTTGAAATAAAACAAATCTGACTGACGCCAACACTCGATAAGTTTTTCCTTGATCTGAGCTGGCTGTTGCATGACAGTGTTGCAGATCTCAGTGCTCCCTCTCCCCTCGTGCCATAAGAAAATTGATGATAGGTCATAAGAAAATTGATGATATCTACAAAATGACTAATTTTAAGCAGTAAATGGCAATAATTCCGGGTTGATCTCCATTACTAAATTTTAATCATACGTTTACAGAAAATAAGTTTATGAAAAACAAAACACTCACGTTTGTTAAAAATTAGAACTCAAAATTTAGTTTTGTGTGTGCATAATGTAGTCTTAGATGCACAAAAAACTGCTTTGTCTTCGGTTTCTCAAAAAAATATATATTTTCTTCAAAAAACCCAAAAAGCTTATTTTTATGTATTGCATATTTTTGCGTGCCTAGGTCAAAGCATCGAGTTGAAAAAAAGGCTATTTTGAAAACTTTTGTCAAAATTTTCATTATAAGGTTTGTGTAGACATCAACATTCAGGTAGTTTCCAATGCATTATACATGCATGATCGTTCAAATTGATGAATCGATCCCTGAGTAACGACAGTTTTTTTGTCACTTGTGTTGGGTTACGAACAAAACCAAAAACTTTGAGAAGTTGGATTTTAAAAAAATAACCTTGTTTTTGTTTATGGAAAAGGCTAGTAATAGAATTTTCATTAACGAAAAATCACTAATCATAGACATTTCGTGCATTGTTTTTGTACTCATGCAGTGCCATGAAAATAGAATGATATGAATTTTTCCCTATATGAAAATTGTACGACCAGCATTTTCGGTCAGCTAGGGATAACTTAGTTTTTGAAAAAGGTTATTGCTCAACGTTTTTTTTTTTCGTTTTTTTTCGTTTTTCGAGAAAAAATTTATCATTTGGCTCCTTCCTTAAATTAAATTGCTGATTTTTGCTGTTTTGAAAAAAGTTAACAGAGATGATAAAGCTTTATCATCTCGGCTCTGTTAGTTTTTTCAATGCAACACAAATCTGCGATTATCAATCTCTGAATAAGTTTTTTAAATCGTCATTTTTTTTGCCGACTAAGAGGAACTGGTTTAATCAAAAAAGCAACCGACGTTATACTTCATTCGATTTCGTTTGTGTTGTATAAAAATGTTATATATGGTTTGATCTTTTAAAACACTTTTCTCATTTTTACTTACACCAACATCTACGAAAAGCATAAAATATAAGCAATTCAGATGAAAGCCCGGGTTGACAAAAATGCTTATCATATCAGATCATTTCAAGAAAAAAATGCTTATCATACCATTTCATACTATTTCATAGACTAAAAAACTACTATGAAAATAGTATGATAAGCATTTTTTCCATAGTATGAAATATTTTGATAGGCATTGTTTCCATACTATGAAACTGTATGACAAGCCTTTTTCCATAAAGGAAAATACCACAAGAAAATGTGTTTCGAATTTTTCTGTTTCATCCGAAACACTAACCTTGGATTTTTTGTCATAAAAAACCCAGAGTGTAATTGGCAGTTACCACGCAGATAATCTGCATTTGGTGATTTTTTTCCACCTACGTAAATTATTACTTTTTCACATGGAATTATATACAAAAAATGTAACTTTTTGTATATGGCTAGATAATTTTTAGTTTAAAAATTTTGGTAGTTGAGAAAAAAAAGGCCTGTTTTTCTACAAATTTGTTTTTATCTTAGCTAATAAAATAAAAAAATAATAACCGTGTTCCAAAAAAAAACAACACTTTTTTGTGATTTTTGAATTTTTTGGGTGAAAACCTCATCCTGGACTACGTAATGAACACAAAAAGTCTAATTTTGCATGCAATTTTTTTTCTCAAAATACATATTCGGGCACAAAAGCAAATTTGCAACCAAAAAAAAAGATTAAAAATTTTTCACCCCAAATTTGTGTTTAAATTAAAATTATATAATCAGCGTTTTTTGATCAAGTGAAACGGTTTTTGAGAGTGAAAATGCATTCTTTCAAAAATAATTTTCTTAAGCTAATGTAAATTCATCCAGAAACATCGTTAAATTAATTTTGAAGATTTTATTTTTTCTAGAGCAAAATGCTTATCATACAATTTTCATATATGTAATTATTATCATAAGTACTTTTTGACCAAAATTAAAATAATGTATTTATTTAGCAAAAAGATTCAAAAGATGGAAACAGTACAGAAATATTTCTCTAAAAATGTTTAATACAGTTTAAGTTTTGTATGAAACTTGTATGATAAGTATTTTTTCCATAGTCGCCATATATGAAATTGTACAAGCATTTTCTTTTATAGACGTCAACCCGGGAGGTTGAAGAGAAAATGGGCAAAAGAAAGGGATTATAGTCGATAATATTAAGTTAGAATGGGTTTTTTGTGCAGATTATTTGAATTAGAAATTGATGTAAAAACAACCGGTTATAATCGATTATAATCTATCATAATTGGGCTCTTGTTAACTATTCCACCCTATTTAGGTTTTTAAAAGTTTACATTTGGCGGTCACATTTTCAACAGCTTAAAACATTTTTCAGAAACAATATGTATTTAAAAAATTTTACGTGGGTATTATATAAATAGTGAGTAATATAAATAGGAACGCGCGAAAATGAAAACCCACCTAATTTTTCACGTTTTTGAAATGCATATTTTATGCAGAAATGGCTGTCAAGAATAATACATGCATAGGAGGGAAATAGTTAACAAGATCCCATAGTTGTATAAAAAATAGAAGGATTAATAATTGATTATAATTGAGTTAGGACTGGTATGTATAACTCATAGAGTAATTTCGGATAGGGTACACCGTCTGCTCGTCACGCTATCTTATTTTCGGCCGGATAGATTCGTGCAACTTCTTAGTCTAATACCGATCCTAATCTTACTCTTATACTATCTAGTCTCAGGTTGTTTAACTAGTCTCTGCTAGGCTCAATAGATCTAGGGTATACTGGTTTATTGCGGCTGCTGAAGTGCTCGGGAGAGTCCAACTAATTTCTAAGTTAAATTCAAATCTCTCTGGTGCTGAAGTTACAAGTAACTTCAGCACTTACAAATAAGTGGGTTGTTAGTTAGATGGATCATGATTGGTTAATATTAAATACTTTACATTGGTAAAACATTTAATTTATCCAATCATAAAATATAGTTTAGATCAGGTTCCACCCATCCGGGTTTTACAGAGTTTTTTAGAATAGTTCTTCTGCAATTCGAAGGATGGATGATGGAAGTTGGTGTTTGGCGAACATCTTATTTCTTCTGTTTCCTTTTTGTTAAAGAAGTTCCAGGAAGCTGGAGTTAGAGACATAAGACGTGGTGTCTTCTAGTGACAACGACTAAGTCTTCGCAACAAACTCAAATCTGATTTCAGAATGGTTGGCTATGTCAGGTTTTTCTGTTCTGCGTGGAGAACTTCTTTGTGTCTGATCTAGTTTGGGAATGGCGTGGAGATTGTGCGTGGAGGGGATGCCTGGTTACTCGGATCTGTACGTATACTTGAACATCGAGGTGGTCATTGGTCTAGTTCAATGAAGTCCTTTTCTGCGAAGTCAAGTCGTACTCTAAATCCTTTGAGTTGTGATTGTGAGTGGCATATCGATTGTGGTTGGTCATTCTCTCTCGAGTGTAGTGGGGTCGTTTTGTCTTTAGATGTTCGTCCTTGGTGTTGTATTCTGATCTATGTATTGCATAATGTAATTTACATTTTATAAAACATTTATTAGTTTAATATTTTTTAATTATGATTTTAGTTAGTTGTTTTCACAAAAGCTTTTTGTTTTAGTTCGGTTATTTTGAAGAGTTACTCACACTTGAGTAGCTCTTATTAAAAATAGAGGTGTGGTCACAAAGCGTGGATGTAGCACGGTGGGTTAGGCCGGCTATAGAGCATGCTCAGGACGTCCTTCCTGGTGGGTTAGGCCAGGAATGGGAGTATGATTTCATGCGGTTTTTGTGAGGGGTCCTGTTATGTGACAACGTTTTATGTTGGGTTTGTTGTGGTTTTTCTTATGTCTTGTTGGTTATGTCCTTTTTCCAAAAAGTAAATTGTTCGTGGTATGGGTTTGTCTTTCGACTTTTTTGTGTTTTATTATTTCTTTCTTAGACTTTATAATAGTCTTCAAAAGAATAAATTATCCAGTTTTAAACTGGGTTAATCCGGTTTGGGTACCGTTGGTTTCCTTTTCTTAGTCATGCTGTTATTCTATGATTTGTGGTATTTAGTAAGCTGCGTTGGTTAGTTTTGTTTAATATATGATTCCTTTCCAACCGGGTTAAAGGAAAGTTTGATACATGTTATTATATGTTAGAGTTGTTGAGTGTGAAAACTTGAAACTGAAATTCATTATTTTAAACAATTCTTCGTGGGCGAGCTGTGCGAGTGTGGATAGAATTTCTGTGCGAATGAATGAAAATATCAAAAGGTTAGTACTGCAATTGCATTTTATTAATTTACTGCATAGAATTTGGAAATTTACTGCTAGTTATGGAGGAATTTTAAGATACAAATTTTCATCATAATTAGATTTACTGCTTTGGGGGAAAATATTATAGATGAATTTACTGCATTGGTATTAAATTTATTAATTTATAAGTGTAAGAGATTAATAGAATTTTTGAAATCTGTTTGATGAAATTTGCGATTTTTATTTGTCTTTTGTGGTTTTTGTAGGTGATTGTCGGATGAAGGCTAAAAATCTAAAGAAAACATGAATAAAGTATGGTGAGTTTTTAATATTTCAATTAGTTAGTTATATTCATTTAATTCATACTTACCTGTTAGTCATCGGGGGAAAAACCGTGGGGGAAGATGTCGTGAATTAGTTCTGAAGTGGTTAGTAGTTTAGCTAGAATGCGGATGATATTTTTAGTCTGGAGCAGTGGCCAAAGCAATTGAAGTGCCTTAATAGTGGTTAGTTCTTCAGTGCCTACTGCAAACTCATAAGGTGTGTTTTGGATTAAGTTATATAATTTGTGGTTAAATTTAGTGTTGTGGATGAATTCTAAAATTGGGATTTCTATAGGCTGTACAAACTCGTGCGGGATAAGGAAGGGTCGGGATTCTTCGGCGTTGAAGGTCTTGGTGATGGGGCAGAAAATGTACATTTGGGTTATGGGGTCATAATTACGAAGAATACCATGAAGGTTAGTATCTTTAATGCAATATGTGAAATTTAGGAAAAATGGTGAAGTGTATTTGGAATTAATGAATTGAAAACGATGGTGTGGTTGTCTAGAGGGTGTGTGTAGGTCAAAGTGATTTTGGATGAAGCGATAATAACTATATGTGTGGGTTTGTTTAGTGCGCAACATAATATCGTGTGAGCAGTGTAAATCTCTTTCGTGTGGTGCAAGGAAATGAAAGGTTAGTGAAAATATTTGGAAGCGTTCTTTAAAACTTTCGTATGCTTGTGTGTCTGTTAGTGCTTCTGAAATAATGTGATCAAACTTTCGATCGAAGATGTTTAGTGTAAATATATATGGTGTCTTGATGAAAAATTTCTCGGTAATTTGTGGATTAGCGAAGCGATCGTCGTCTAAGAATTGATCTTGGTTAGCTCTGATGATGTTGTGATCATAGTATTCGAGTGTATATTCGTTAGCTCTAGGTGCAGTGTGTGTTTTTAGTGATTTTTTATATCCAACGTAAGTAAATTGTCTAGGTGTTAGTGGTGTAGTGAGTCGATATAGCATGTCCGTATTTCGCTCGATATCGATGTGAGTGTTAGATAAAGGTAAGCAAAGAGGGTTAGTAAAATGATAATATGAGGTCCAAGAGAGAGTGGGCATTAAAACGTATTCATCTACAAAGTTGCGTGTTTCGTTAGTGTCGTGGGGGGTGTTTAAGGTGTATTGTGGGAATGAGGGTAAGGTGATGGCTAAAAATTCTTTTGTGTTAGTATGCTTGGGGTGGTTGATGTATTCACGGGCTGTTCCTGGTTTTGCTGGGAAAGGATGGTTGGGGAACTTTCTTTTAAAAGTGCGGTAAGCTCTATTAGTGTTGAGTGAAGATTCAGTTGATGTGGATGATGGTGCTAATGATTCAGTATAATTTGAAGAGGGTGTAGGGGTAGGGGGGTTGGATGAATTTATTGTGGAGGAGATTTGGTTTATGGTTGGGGTATTAAGGTGGTAGGGTTGTTGTTGAAGGGTAATAAAATTATCTAGCTCTGGGGAGATTCGGGGGGTGTCTGGAGAATGAGATGATTGGTCAGAATGGTATGAGGAGTAGGTTGGGGTAACTTGGGAAGCATAAGAGGGTGTGGGAGTGATTGGGTCAGGGTTATTGGACAATATGGGTTGAAAAGGAGGTTGAGAAAAATTAGAAGGGTTATGAAAATTATTGGATGGGGATGGTTCTGAGTCGGCAAATTCATCGGGGGTTTCAATATTCGGGTTATTTAGCTGTGAGATGGAGTATAAAACTGAAATATGTGAGTTAGTGTCGGAATTCATGCCTGATGTTACATTGCTAGATGGAAAATCGGGTGGCGGAAAAGCAAAAAGTGGTATGATTGGGATTGGAGAGGTAAGATTGGTTGGATGGGAATTTGATCGGTGTAGTGATCCAAGTTGGCGGCTCATCGTGGGCTAAAAAAATTATTATTTTGAGATTGAAAAGCGGTGGTATGGGGCTGTTCAATAATTTGTTCATAAGTATTATCATCTTGTGATTGAGGTGTTATTATATGTTGGACGGGACTTTGCGATGTATTGAGTCGAAAATTTGGATTATGTGTGATGGCTAAATTTCGAAAATTTCGTGGGACTAGGGATAGTGGATGGTTATTTGGTAGGGGTGGTAATTGTGGTGCCGTGGTCCAATTATAATTATGGTCTGCAAAGTTGTTTCTAGTGAATGTTTTGCGTGTTTTTGATGGTATTGTCATGGGTCTGTATGTTTGGTAATCCATATGTGAATATTTAGGGTCAACCGAAGGTTTAACGGTTGATTGTAAGGTTACCTGTGTTTGTGAAGGATTTGTATTTCTTGGTGTTGTTAAATTTGGGCGTATTGGTGAAATACTTTGTTGTGTAGTTGTTGTGTGTACAATTTCTTCATTTATGAAGTGTGATGGTGTCTGGATATCTTGTTGAGTAAGATTCCTAGTTCCATTGAGGTTTTCGTTGTGTATGACTGTAGAGTTTAAACTATTATTTTGTGTATCGGGTAAAAATGTATTATAGTTTAATGGTGTTGCATCAATTGTTAATGGTATTACTCTTACATAATCTCTTATGTAAGATATTGTACCTATTGCTTGACTTGAGATTGATTGTGGAAAGCTTATAAATGCGGGATGAGACCATTCGGGGTCCCAAACATAATCTGATTGTTCTGTGATAGCGGTATCATCGTTCGAATTTTGGGGTCTAAAATTTTTTCTTGCTTGTGCAATTAAATCAATATTGTGTGTGAAATAATCTATTATGAACCATGCCAAAATTTTTTGTAAATCGTGTTTGGTATGTTGTGAAACGTCGTCTTTCGTGAAATTTTCTTTAATGATGTTTAAATAACTAGAGAGTAGTGTGATTTCATGTCGTACTCTTAAATGTTTAGATGTTTCTGTCGGTGAGACATTTGTTAATGGGATTTCGTTTTCTAATATCGAAATATAACTATATATTATTGCGAAAACTTCATTGGTGAAAATGGAGTTTGCCCTTTGTGAGTTATGGTATTGGATGCTTTTTATATATTCTGAAAAAACTTTTGAAAATTCTAAATCAAGATCGTCTGTTTGAATAGTATATGTTCTATTATTATGGTTTGGGGAAGTGAATTCTATAGAGTAGATTCCATACTGTTGTGTTATGTTGCATATATCTTTTAGATAGTGATCTATGATTTGTCTTTTGATTTTTACATCGGGGAACTCTGTTTTACATGGACTGATTCCGGGTTCAAATAAATTTACGAGTAAATTTTGACAAAATATGTGTTGTCCTCTATCAGTATCTGCATCTACTATAAAAGGAAAGATTTCATCATCATCTGGGGTTTCGTCACCTGGGGTGTGCGTTGAGCTCATTTTTTCGTTCGATGACTGTTAATATGTAATTATTAATGTGTCGAATTGGTTGATTCCAATTGTATAAATGTACTGGTTTGTGTTTATACTGCTTTTTTATTCTTCTTTTTCCTCTTTTTGATGAATTTGAAGTTGTTTCTGAGTCAGAAAAATATAGTTGATCGTGAAGTGGGCAATTTTTATCTATTGATTCTTTTAGTTTGTAAAGTTCGTCTAAACTGTTGGTTTCTGATTCTGAAAATGCGTTTCGATTTTTTGAAAATCTTTTTCGTGTTATTTGTCTTTGTTTAGTTATTATTTTCCTCTTTAGTGTTTGTCGTTTTGTGCGAATGTATCCAACTGTTTGTGTATGAGGTGTGATTACAAGGTCGTATTTTTTGTTATTTATTTCACAATTGTGTAAAACGATTGTTTGTTTATTTCCTAGGTTTTTAAATGACATAAGGTTTAGAATGACGGATGCAAAGGTTGTTAAATGATTTTTATTTTCTTAAACTGTTAGTTCTTACGATTTTTTGGTTAGGTTAACCTGGGTCTATTTGTTCAGGGTTGGAGAGAAAAGTATTTCGATTCCGAAGAATGATTTTTACTTTCTCGTGACTAGTATAAGCTAAGGTGTTAACTTACTTAATCTTACTTAGGGGTAGTGATTGTGTTCAAGGGTTGGAGAATAGTAAATCGATCCACAAGGTTCAGGTATAATTAGAACGCGAGTAGTTCGTTAGATACTATTTTAAACTTACTAAGTCTAAGATTTATCCTGGGTCTGGTAAGAGGGGGGGTCAAGTGAAGGATGAATAACCGAAGTTCTTCACTATTTATCCTAATTTGAATGATTAGTTTTGTTTAAAAATTTCTATTAGTCTTGGGTCTTTAGAAAGGGTTGGGTAGTGAATCGACGTTTGAGGTCGTTAGACACTAATTAAGTGAGTGGGGGAGAACAAAGTTGTTCTGTTTGATCCAAGGATAAGCCTTGATGATCAAATTTAAAATTTAATTAAGTAGAAAATGATTTAAGATCCAAGGATAAGCCTTGATGATCTGGTTTTAAAATTAAGTGAATTTAAGTTTTAATAAAATTTTAAATGTGTGTAAAGGAAAGATTTAGTGTTTTGATGATGTTAGTGGGTTTATGATTGCTGTTATGTTTTAGATGATGAAGCTGGAACAATAGGATGATTTATGATTACTAACCAATTATTGTCATGCTACTAATTTTTATTTTTATTTTCCAATAAATATTTTTCAAACATGTTTTGTATAATACTGCAGAGTTTTAGGAAAACGATCTAAGATCTTTTTATCAATCGTTATTGTATAATATTAATTTTGTTTAGCGCCTGAAATGATTTTGAAGAGTAACTTCAAGGTTTTATGTTTGCAAATGGAAATCTAAATTCATTGCAAGTAGTATTCGAAATATAAAAGTTTGTTCTGGCTTTTGCCGAACTATCATATAACTATACGGCAAGTTTCTACTTTGTCGTATGTCGTCTTTGGTTCGAGGTCTTCTTCCAATTCCGGGTAGTTCTGTTATGGTTCGGAATATTGGCTCTGATCTATTGAGTCGGAGAGACATTTCAATTAATTTATTGTCGTATAACATTTTGTAAATGTTTTTGTCTAATTTCTAATCTATTTTTGGTTAATTCTAATCTAGTAAGGTCTTGTTCGAGACTTATGGTCGCACCAGATGAGTTAGGACTGGTATGTATAACTCATAGAGTAATTTCGGATAGGGTACACCGTCTGCTCGTCACGCTATCTTATTTTCGGCCGGATAGATTCGTGCAACTTCTTAGTCTAATACCGATCCTAATCTTACTCTTATACTATCTAGTCTCAGGTTGTTTAACTAGTCTCTGCTAGGCTCAATAGATCTAGGGTATACTGGTTTATTGCGGCTGCTGAAGTGCTCGGGAGAGTCCAACTAATTTCTAAGTTAAATTCAAATCTCTCTGGTGCTGAAGTTACAAGTAACTTCAGCACTTACAAATAAGTGGGTTGTTAGTTAGATGGATCATGATTGGTTAATATTAAATACTTTACATTGGTAAAACATTTAATTTATCCAATCATAAAATATAGTTTAGATCAGGTTCCATAATCGATTAAAATGTAAAAGAATTTATTGTAATTTGATTTCAGAATGAGATATTATAATCGATTATTAAATGGTTAAAATCAATTTTTTCTTAATTTTATGTTCTTAGTACTAGTCGGATTGGTACTAAAATCATAATATAATCGATAATTAATGCTTGCAACTGGACGCGGGCTTTTTTCTTAGAGCTTTCCGTAATGAATATTTCAAATTAATTAAACTAAGACACCGCCTTCTACTCCCCTTATCGACATTAAGATTTAGACCAACAACCATTGGAATTTTTTAAACATTGATGTTCAGTGTAGCTAATTGTGACTTCAGATCTGAAGCATATGTTGCTGACCAGATTCAACTCAAATGCACTTGGCTTAATTGAAAGATCGGTCAGCGCTGTTGAACATAATGCAGTCTAGTTCTGCTATTTAACGATACAACTGCAAAAACCAAATGCTTACACAGCTGAAAAACCGACTCGTTATGATGATTATTATATACATTCTGTGCATTTAGTTTTAGTTTTTTTCTTTTCAAAATTAAATGCATTTTCTTTTTAGTTATTTTTTTGTCATGTTTCATTTTAAATTACTCGAATTATTTTAATCAGAACTGAAATGTCGGCTCTCAACAATAGTTTCATTGAAAATATGAGGCTTAAGAGAAATATAACTTCAGTAAGACTATATCAGAACCCAGAATCTATTTTGAAGAACTTCCCATTTAGCCGAAAAGAAAGTTCTGGTCCCAAAGTTGGGCCTTTTATGAATTCCCCTCCGAACTCGAACAGAAATAGTCCCAAGAAGAGAAATAGTCCCGAGAATGGCGGACGGTCTGCTTTGAGCTTACCCTTTGCCAGAATCAGCCAATCTTTGGTCTCAAATGAGGTCGACGAACTATCCAGACTCAAAAATCTGCTGCGCAGTGAGTTATTAAATGAAATAATAATTCTTATAAAAATTTGATCGAAATTTTTTGTAATTTCTTTTTTCTGTGAACTCGAAGAATAACTCTACTTTGCGTCACGCAAAACGCAAACTTGGTTTTTTCTTTTTCTAAATTGTCTTTTTTAAGGACCACATTAAGTGTTCATTTTATGTTGCGACCGTCTCGACCAAAAGTCGACATATTTCGCTGCTCTCGGCCGAATTCGGTATGTTTCGACTTTCTCAATCGCAAAAAAAAAATGAGCTCGATCACATGTTTTTAAAGTTTTCGAGGTGTGTTTCGACATGTTCGACCAAAAATTGACATGTTTTGACCATGCTCGGCCAAAATTTTCTTTGTTTCGATCGTGCTCGCGGTATGTACAGGTTTGTTATCGACCCAATCCTATCTCTCGACCGTTCTTTCTTTCGAGCTCTGACATCTTCTCGACTTTGAAAGACGATACATAAAGTGAGCCGGTCGACCTGGGAAGCCGCTGATTTTAGGAAAGTTGTTTCACGTTATGAGTCAATTCTATCAATGAAAACGCTCCACAAGGCATCAAAAAATTTCATTCCACTCATTTTATAAACAAAATCGCAACAAAATAACGTTATTTTGAAGAAACTATTGATGCGTAGAAACTTCAAAAAGTTTGATGTAGCTTTGATAACTTAAATCAATTTGCAAAACATAATTGTTGTTTAGCAATGAAACTTTGAAAACTTTCATGTATTGTAGATAGCTTGCTTTTGTTGGCAAAAAGGTTTTTACAAGCAAGCAATTCGTGCGCTGGGATATTGCAATGTTTCATTTTGCTTTGATAGCTTAAGTCAATGTGCAAAAAACTCAAGTTGTTCAAGCAAACTTTCCTGCAACACATATTGAATGAAGTCAGCTTTGTTTTCGATAGCTTGTTCCAACAGCTTACTTGAAAAATGTGAATCTTTTAACCTTGATTTTCAGCTTTTCGCCAAAAAAGGCTCTTTTTTTAACCGCACTTGAATTGAAAAAAAAACTAGTGAGAAAAAATTCATGCGTACACTAATAGGCACTGTCTAGTTTGACAAAAAAATGAATTGATCTTGTCCGACGTCTAAGACACTGATAGAAAAGTCTAAAAAGAGAAATTTCACATTTCTGGAACAGTCTTGCCCAGGGGCGGATCTAGGATTTTCTCGAGGGGGGGGGGCGGATTTTCAAAAAATTTTCGAAAATTTTGACGACCTTTTTTTTTTTTTTATAGGTCGGTCAGATTGACGTTCCGAGCTCTCCCAAAGCAGTAAAAAGACCCTGTTTTGGCCAAACTTTCTGCGCCGCAGGCAATTTTTTTGAAAAAACAGGTCAAAAAAGCCGTTTTTGGGCACTTTTTGGAAAATTTTGACAAGAAAAACGCATTTTTTTGGCGCGCGCTCCCCCTCAAAATTAGTATATATTGGCGCTTAAGGCGCCTTTAGAAAAATTTTAGGGTCGGTCGGCCAAAAATGGATTTCTTAAAAAGTACCAAAGGGGGGACCCTTTGGATTGGCAGGGGTTCGAATCCCTGAGGGAAAGGCGTCCGACCCCCCTGCCCCCCCCCTAAATCCGCCCCTGGTCTTGCCAAAGTAGATAGTTTTTGTAAGCGTTGTAGTTGGTAGCCCTCTGATTTTTCAAAACATGTCTTTGATTGGTTTGAAAAGAGCATGCCTCAAAAAAGTTGTTATGTATTAGAAAGATTAAGAGTAATGAATGTAGTGAAGACTCTTATATAGGTCTTGCTGATTTTTTTAAGGAAAAGTCTCAATTTCTTAAGAACTACAGATGTGCATTCATACGTATTGATGCGTTTCTGAATGCACTTAGGTGTATATGCACTTTTTGAGTTCAATTGAAATTCATCTGCTGCAAGCACTCTCCAAAAACGAACGTGGAAATGGCGCAAAAAACGTGAACGATTTCTAGTTTCGAAAGTGGAATTAATTTTTAAGATATCCCAGCGGAATAAAAACCTTACCTATTGATCCTGTTTTTTTTTCAAATTGGGTTCATATTATTAAAAAAGCGCCAATCATTAATTGTTCTAGAAATTCAAAGAGCGTAAAGGGCATCTGTTTTCATCTTTGAAATTTGAAAATTGAGATTTTTTCAAGAAAGTCAGTGCTTTTATGTTTAATTGCGTTCATAACTCTTTTTCAATCTTCGATTGGCTGTTTTGAAAGGTTTGTACTTACACACTTTTCATATTATTTTCAAATGAAAAGTTTAAAAATGAATTTGGTGTCAGAAAAAAATTGAAAGCATCTGGACAAACTGGTCAGCGTCGTAAGCAAATACCTGTAGCTACTCGTTGGTAGAGTTACTAGTTTTATTCGATCATATAGTTTACTTTGTAATCAAGTATTTTATGAGGCTTGTGATTTAGCTGGAGTTCAGTATACTGATCAATGTACTCTTATAAATAATGCAGACTATGAAATACAGAGCCTGACGTGGTGATACTTTTTCAATAGAGTTACGTTGATTGCTTCAGTTTACTGCAATCCCACTAATCAATACGCGTCATCTAACAGTGGAGGGGGAGGAGGGCAACAAGCGGACGCCACATCGGCAGACAGCGGCTACAGCCAACACACAAGTGGTCAGATTGGCACAATACAACGCCGCAGAACAACATTAAATGGTCTATCACACTCTTCCCAGTCCAAACACAGTAAAAACAACCCAAATAGTTTCAATTCCGATGCCCAAAACAACAACATCAACAACCAAAACAACAACAACAGTTTTATTAGTAGCCTGCACCACAGTTCCACAAATGAAGACTTGGTAGCCCTGGGAAAAGTAGCCAGCACTTCCCGGAACGACAGCAGCAGTCAAGTTTCCAATCAGGTGTCCTTTGGGGGGTTCTTGTCGTCACCTCAAGCTGTTCTCAATAGTGTGAACAATAGGGGCAGTAATTCCAAGTACAGAACCACCACCGACCCCTGCTACTCTTCCCCAGTGGCTAATAATGGAGGAGGAGGGGGAGGGGGAGGGGGGAGTGTGTTTGGAGCTAGTGGGGTGCACAACAGCAGCAGCTCTGGCTTCATGTCCGGAGGAGGGGGTGTGACTGGCAGCCCTCACAAGAACGGATCCGCCCAGTCGTTCACATTTTCCAGGTTCGAGCCAGTTTATTTGGTCAATCATCACTTGACCAATTTAATGCATCTAAGGTGGGCCGTCGTCTCCACTTATTCATCCAAAGAGGGTGGGTGGGGAGATTCGATGCGTTCTTCGCTCTAAGGCTCACTCAAATGTTCTTCACTGTGGCCGACTATTACACAGATTTCGACTGATTTAGTTTCGTGGTCAGCAGCGAGCAAATAATAATCCAAACTTAAAACATGCACTTCAGGTTATGTTTTACTTTTTCAAGCATATGACGCTTCCCCGCATTGGTCTGTCAGTAATAATCAGTACTGCTTCAGAGTAAAACTATAGACATTTTTTTCTAGGACTGTTCCACGAAAAACACAGTTAAACGAGAAAAAAAAAAACAGTACTGTTGTTTTTGTATCACTGTTTTTGTCCTGGAACAGTACTATAATTTTTTTAAATTTTCGAATCCTGGAGTTCCGTGGATCATAATCTATTATATTGTCATTTTATAGTCAGTATCTATCAAATAACAAATAGTAATCGATCATAATCCATCAAAAATGAATTATAATCCTAGTATTTTCTAAATCATTATGATCCCCCCACCCAGTTTACCCTTCCTCAGTTACCCCCCCCCCCCCCCCCTATCTTAGTTTAATCCCCCAAACCCCCCCCCCGTTAACGATTGCGGGGTAAAAATATGGGAGGAGGGTGGAATAAAAACTTGGTGAGAGGGTTAAAATGGTAAACAAACTGGGGGGGGGGGGGGGGGGGGGGGAGGTGTTGGTTTAAACTTTAGTAAATATGGGGGTTGGCGTAGGGATAAACGTAGGGGAGTGGGGGGAGGGGATTTGCGCAAATGCGGATTGGGTGGGGGCAAAGTGAGGGGGGAGTTTAATTTGAGTAAGTTTAGATTGCTAGTAGAGCGTGTAAGACGCAGAAATGTTGCAAGTTTTGCAGATGATTTTTCAAAAAAATGTTAAGACTATAATCCGTTATAATCAAATCTAATGGTTTTTATTAGGGTTATAATCCATTATAGTGGATTTTAATGGATTGGGTTTATACGAAAATAATCGATTGTAATGACATTATAATCGATTTCGTGGTTTAAATTTGCAACAAAAATGGATTAAATTCACACCACTTTAGACAACAATTTTCCATTATAATCTATTAGTATCCATGGAACTCCAGTGCGGGTGTCGTTACAAAAAAGATGAAGCAGGACTTAATTCACCAACCCCAGAGCTAAAAACAGCTGAAAACCGCCTAAAATTGCAGTTTTTGTGCAAAATAAAATAGAAATGACTAAACTTTGATAATCAGAAGGCTTAGGCAACTAAATTTTCCCCGGAGTTTTTGGCCCTAATTGGCCTTCAATTTGAACGTAGAAATTGTAATGTGAACATACTAGTGCTTTTTGTTATCATCAGTTTGAATTCATTCTTTCAGTGCTGTGTTTGCAAATTTTTAGCTTTTTTGCATTTTTTAGTGCTATTTTTGCTATTTTCAGTGGTGTTACAGCGCTGATTTATCTCTGTAACAACATAATGCGGACTCTGGAACAATATAAAATACAACAAGTCAGAAAATTCCATATCTGGTAGAACATACATTGAAAAACATAACATATATCGAAAAAAATATCAGGTAACTTCATATATGTGTGATTGAAAATCAGGAGAAATTGCATGTCACATGTGGTTCACATGTTTAATCAAGTAAAGTTACACCTTTATTTTAAGCTTTTTATTTAGAAACCCATGAAGTTTCAATCAACTCTTGATTCATTATAGCTGCCTAGACGGGCAACAAAACTCAGGGATAATTTTAGATTTTGAGGCACGTATAATCAAATACTATGAAGCGTTCAAATATGTTCCTAATGAAATGAAAACGTTTCAGTAATTTGGTTATTTAGTCTTTGTCTTCATATTTCAAAACATTTAGCGCAGCGCTTTGCTCTTAACCTTTAACTAAAAAACAGGTGTATAAAAAAAGCTGAAGTTGTTCTGGCAAGGACTGTTGAGATACTTTTTAGATAAAATGGGAATTTTAAAACCGGGGTTATCAATCAATTACAAGAAATAAAGATACAATTTGATGTGACGATTTTTTTTGAGTTTTGAAATGGATGCATTTTAAACTAGGTTCTCGGTTACTAAATTCAATTTTGCTTCTGTGGTACTGCTACTACAGTAACCTTGAGATATTATGTTTTTATATGCATACTTAATATTGTTATTATATTCTCAAGGGCATTATGTGCCGACCTGAAAATGTTGGAGACTGCTATTCAGTCTAACCGTACTAGTTATGGATGTTAGAAGCATACTACAGCAATAGTGAGAGAAGAATGAAGATCAGTCTAATTTAAACATTATCTCTTATCTGTTATTAGTTAAATCAGAAAGCAACACTATTAGTTATCAGATGGCGCAGCCAGCAGGATGTTTGTCTCAAGATAACAGAACTGACACGGGCATTCCTGTATTCTGGATCACCGCACAGTCTGACATGCCTTCGAACTTCAAAAATTGGTTCGATAAATTTTTATTGGCAGTTACGGTGAAGGAAAACGAAAGCCCATAGATATTGATGGACGATCCAAAACGACGGAAGGAAAAAAACCGTTTGTCCAAAAGAATCCACACAAGGAAGCATCTGAACTTGAATTTTGAGAAATGATGAGATTTGTTAGAGACCTATTCATTTCATAGATGAAGAATACGGTTCTGCTAGATACACTAATTTATGAAACATTTACGCCGGACGAAGTGCTAAAGTTCGAACAAAGCAAACAAACGAAACACTTTTTTTTAAAAAAAATTGAATGCCACGACTGCAGATGCAGGTCAGCTCAACGGGGCTCAGATAAAGATTAAAAAGGAACCTATCGTGGCTATAGGCAACAAAGGACCAAACAAAAGAAGATAATCTAGAGAACAATATAAAAGAAGAACAAATGAAACAAAACGCAACGTAAGGTCCGCAAATGGAAGGAAACGTTGACCTAGATGCGGACGCCCATTTGTGGATGGTCACTTGAAAAACTGCCCAGTTATGAGTAAGAATTGTAGGAACGTCAACAAACGCAACCACTTTGCTAAGATGTGTCGTTCACAACAAGTTATTGAAAATATCGAAAATAGTACTAGCTCAGAAGATGAGGAATGCAATGTGATTCAATCCTTCGATTCTTGCGACGATTTTGAGTTTTTGTCCATCAAATACGATTTCATATCAATTGCACAAATTGAGAAATACGTGGAGAATCGAATAGAAATTAAGCAGGCAAAACCGTCAAGCGTGACAGAAAACAGTTACGTGAAAAAGAGTGATATACGTAGAAACGATAGATCACAGCAGATAAAATCGCTGAAAGCGTCAGTCCGAATTGACAATCAAATCAAAAACATAACGATAGACACGTGTAGCCTAGTATCCTTCCCAAATTGGGCAACAGCGAAACAAATAGTGGAAGTCGCAAAGAACACGAAGTTCACACTAATGGAAAAACAAAAGCTGTAGGCGCAGTTCGTAAATTACAATAAACAACCAATTGCAATACTAGGGGCAATCACAGCAAACATCCGATAAACGGGCTGGGAGGTAATAGGAGCATCGTTTATTGTTACTGAACGCCGCGTTAGTGAACCTTTTTGACCGTCGAGTAATTTCAAAAAACTAACTAGTGAATACAACAATTGAGAGCCCTTTATGCTCAATAAGAGAAAAGGGTAGAAGGACAGCGATCCACATTCAAGAAAAAGTCCAGACCGAATTTAACAAACGTCTCAATGAAGGACACAAGTAACAGTTTAATGTACCAGCGAATGTTTAATAGCCCCAATTGTCATCACACCAAAAAAGATGACTCAATAAAATTGGCCTTGTTCGCAAAACCAATTAACAGGCAACTGTTCAAAAAGGTCCAATGTTGGCAAACTGCAGGTGGAATTAGCCAAATAGTTACAGCGAACACAAAAGGAACGTTATATTTCACAGTTCTAGTTTTAAAATACGCCTACAGTCATTTAAAGTTAACTGCCGAAACAGCAAAGCAATGCAATTTAAATTTTATAGGCGGACAGGCAACAGGTACATATAATTTTCTCGCGGGGTTTGGTGGACTGGCTGACATGCCAGCAGAGTCTTAAAAATCAATGGACCGAACAACGAATCACGCGAGGAACACGTTTGGCTTTTTGGATGATATTATGGTTGTTCCAAACGGGAATGAACAAAAACATGAAAAGTTAGTTCTGGATGTATCGAAAAGACTCGACGATGAAAATCTCGCATTAAAAATTTCCAAATACGAGTTTTTCTAAACACAAGTAAACTGTTTGGGTCATAAGTTGTCACTGAGCGGAACTACACCAAAAATAACAAAAACAGGGGCGATAATAAAACTAAATCCACCGAAATTGCTCAAACAACTCCGATTCTTTAAGGGTAGCATTAATCATCTGTCAAAATTTATCCCAAACGCAGCAAGCTTGACAGACAAACTTAGACCACTATTACTAGAATAAATTGCTTTAAAAAATGAAAAGAGACAACAACTGGTTGAAAAATTCGAATTGGGGGAAGAACTATCTGAGATATTCGAGGCATTCAAAAAAGTGGTAGCGAATAACGCCCAAACCAATTAATACAAACCATCAAATAGTACCCGTGTAAAAAGCGATGCCAGCCATAGCGGTTTAGGCGCAACTCTTGAACAAAAAGAGGAGCCTGGGAAATGGATACTGATGGCATTTGCATCACGCTACTTAAATTCCCAAGAAAAAACTACTCGACCATAGAGCTGGAATTGCTAGCAGTAGTGTGGACGGTAGAACGATTTGAACACTATCATAATAGCAACAGATGACAAGGCTTTAACGTTCGCTTTAGACCGGTCTAATAAAACGTATCAATTGCAGCAGACTAGATGGGTGGATAGGTTATTATCATATCAATTTAAGGTAGTAACACATCCCGGGTAAAATATGGTTAGAGTATATTATGTATCGAAAGAACCAAGTGATGAGCCGTGATCAGATTAGGAACTTGATGAAAATTTCGTGGTGGCTTCTGTAGAGAGTTTTCATAAAGCTCTCGTATGTTTAAGCAGTCGTCTGACTGATACAAGGGGCTCGAAGGAACAAAATAATGCTAGAACAATCTCAAGTAAATAGGCGGTAACAATCGAAACACGTCACCTCGCAGTTGCTATGGCAACCAAAACGGTCAAAAACGCGAGCAAGGCTCGACCGGAACGAAAGCAATCCAAGTTCACAATTTTCAACATTGCAACGAATTATTATGATTTATCAATCAGTACAGTCTGTTGAAAGAATTTCAAAAATTTCAGATGGAAAAATTAAGCGCGAGAAAAAGGAAGAAACGGAGAAACGAACAAGGACAAGAACAAATCAGAGAGGGGAAAGGCGATATCGAGAACGAAAGGCTGAAGAAACTACGGATACTACTTTCCAACGCACAAGAAAGATTTTTAGAGGGACGCCGAATCGATCAAACTCAGAAAACTCAGATTCGCGGATGTGCCACAGATTGAATGGAGAGCAATGGAACGCTACCTCAAATCGAACAATGACCATTGTGGAAAATCAACAACGACTACTTCAACAGCACCAAAGTTAATTTCCTTTTGGGTATTAATATGCACGGATCGGGAGGACAAACCGAGCAACAAGTTGGAATTAGAGGTAAAATTGAATTCCATAGACAAAATTCGACAGGTCAGATCCAGTTTGAAGGTGAAGTCGAAACGGAAGGCACGACCATAATAGAAGTGGATCTCACAGTTGTCAGTTGTCGATCAATGTATTCTCGAGAACAATCTGTTAGCAGTTCTAGTTCAGTTGCGACCGGCAGTTCTAAACCAAACCTATCGCAAGCATCCCGGTCAGGAGGCAATGTTGGATGTGTCTCATTAGTTGTGATGGCCCCACATGCATAAGGAAATCGCTGACCTGGCGGAGGGGTGTGGGAGCTGCACCCGCTATGGTAAGAATGCTAAATTTGTCATTCCTAAAAATGCCACTAAACCGCTTTCACTGCTGACGCAGCCGGCTCAACAATCGCAGTTAGATTACGCTAGATCTTTTGAAGACCATAAAAGAAAGAAGATCTTTTTGCTAGTAGCGACTGATAAATACTCCACTGAGGGAAAATTGTCGATAAAACTCCTATGTACAAACATCGATACGCATGGAGTACCGTAATAAAAAAAACCGATCAGTTTTCTTGTTTCAAAGGCAAGGTAATGAAAAACGTTTCTTCCGAAAATAGTGTAGAACAAATTTTCTGCCCAGTGGGCGACCACCGAGGGTATGGCTTAGTCGAGCGAACGACACAGACGATTAAGCGAAGACTTGGGTTGATGCTCTTGGACGATGAAGCTATGTCTAAGTACAATAATAGGAGGTCTATTTTGGAGTAAGCAAAAATCATTACAACGTTCTCCCTTTGTAGCACACTTTGGTCGACTTCCGAAAACTGAATTTATAAAAACAAGGGTCAAATTTTTACATGAAACTGGTCGTTTAGATATGGTTTATCTGGAGCGTTCGGTCCTCACGGCTTCACAGCTAAAGAAGCAGGTTGACCAGTCTCGGAACAACGTGAAGATTGTTCGGAAGGGCCAATACAGCTGCGAAGCAAGCCTGGTGTTTCAGCAGCAGCTACTATCCGCTTAAGATCGGGAACGGGCTAGAGCTCTGAAAGCTTTATTAGAGACAAAGGCACTCTGTAATGGCACTACAAGAGATACGTCGGCGAATGACATAAAAAAGATAGTAGAGAAAACCAGCACGATAAATTCAGACCTCAGAAAGAACTGCTCTATTCGTGGGAACGGGGTTTTATCGAAGACAAAACAACCGAGAGTGGGAATCAAGCAAATAATCTCCTACTGAAAGATGAAAATTACAAAAGTGTAAGTATTGTAAGTCCTTTTATATGCAAGATAGAAGAAAGGTGAAAAGCAATTAAAATTAAACTTAGTGGGTGGGAGACAGGGTAATTTTCTTTCAAGAGTGTGATTTTCTAAGAGATCAGAGTTTTTCTTTATCGTTTTTTTTGTAAATATCGAAGTAGGGTTTCATTCCCTGGAATTGTGATATCGGCTTTTACTGGTTTTGTTTTATATTTGCGTCAATATTTAAACTGTTGATTGACATGGTCAAGATTTTGGTATTATTGAAGTTACTGAAATATCCTTAATTCTCTATTAAGGAGAAAAATTCGAATTTCATTTTTTGCGATAGGTATTTTATTCAAACGGTCTTGTAAGAAAAATTTTAATGTTAGTATAATTTGGTTCAGATGATGATTATGTTATTGGTTTAATTATTTTTTGCTCATTTAATCTTTTTTATGGTGGTTGTTTTGGAAATTAGTATATAGCGGAAGATGTTCTTTATTTTTGTTTTTTAGTATTTGAGTAAGTTTTAACCGCATAGTTACATTCTAGTCGTAGTGGTGCTTCTTCGTTTGCAAGGAAATTTTTTTTATTTTGTTTGTAGTTTTTCTACAGTTTTTTCGTGTTATCGATTCAAGTGATGTGTTTCGGCTAAGTGTATCTGCTAAAACACGGTTTTTGCTTGCTGTCCAAACTATTTGTAGGTTTGGAAATTTTCTTAGAAAAATTTGAAATCTATAAACTCTATGGTTTGGATTTTATTTTTGTGTCAATCAAAAATTATAGGTTTTTGATCTGTGATTGAAGCTGTTGGATGTTTAATCTAATGATCAGGAGTTCATATTCTGATAATGCATATATTATGGCTTTACCTTCTCTCAAGAGGGTAGAAAACCTAAGTTATGCTCGTGTTAAAAATCTTGAATTTGCTGATATTAGGTTCATTTTAATTGTTCCTTTATGTTATTGTAGAAGTGCTGCGGCAATTCCATAGTTGGGAGCATCGCACAGAGCGTAAAATGGTTGGTCTGGATCTAGGATTGTGTTTGAACTCTGCTCTGATAGAAGAGATTTTATTTCAACAAAGCTTTTTTGATGTTCTAATGTCCATTCAAAGTTACTTTGTTGAAGGAGAACATTGTGAAATGGCCTAAGGTATAATTGATTTTTTGCAAACGTTTTTATTTAAGAAGTTTAGCTTTTCAAGGAATTTTTGCGTCTCTTTTTATTTGGAGATTTCATATTGCTTCCACTCGTGATTGTAAAGGTGTAATTGTGGTGCCATCAATAATGTGTCCACGAAATTTTACACGAGTAAAGAAAAAATGTGATTTGTCTGGAGCTGTTTTACTTTTAGCAAGATTTGGTGGTATGTAATTAAATTTTAAACCTTTCTTGTTTTGTTTGTGACTGTATGAAAATATCGTCTAAATATGCAGTTACGTTTTTGCTAAGAATTATTGATCTAAAAGTTTTACGCATAAGTGCTGAAAAAGCTGCTGGTCTTATGGATATACCATAGAGAAGTCTTTTAAAATTCGTATTGCTGACTTCGAATTGTGTTAGTCGACATGATTGTTCGTCTAATAGCTTTTTGTGATATGCGCGATTCATTTTGGCGGTGGTGTAGTATTTCGCCATTCTTTGTAATTTTTACGTGTATCAGTTCTACGGGCCAGCTGCATTTGGTTCAACGACTAGAAAATTTGAATTTCGTGCATCTAGAACAATTTTAGGTGACTCTCCTTTAGCGAGATTAATTACGGGATTGATGGATGTGAAATCCTTTCATACTGTGAAATCATTTCAAAACGGTGAGATCATTTCATACTGTTCGAGGATATCTAAAAGTCTATTTTTTTTGTCTTGTAAATGTATTGGTACTTTACTTGCGCGTTGTTTTTCGAAAACTGCGTCGGGCTTAAGTGGAAGAAGTAGTGGTGAATGTATTTTTCCAACATCAAATTATAATGTGGCATAAACCATGAGATATTTTTTAAAAATTCTGCTGGTTCAAATTCTTGTTGATTATTTTGGGATTGTTGAAAATTGATCATTGCTAAAAATTGTTGTTTCTCATTTGTATGTTTTGAGATTTAGAAAGTTGGTTGAAATTAGGGGTTTTTTGAAAAAACCGTGTATCGTCTTGAGTCATTAGTAATTTTTTTTAATGGATAATGCTTCATTCGGAATGGTTAATTGACAAAAATCTAGTAGTTTTAAAATGTTTTTTATCTGAATGTCCTTTTTGTGTCGGGTGAAGTGTTACATTTGCTCAGCAAAATCCTTAAAATCCTAAAAGAAGTGTGATTTTGTATGGCGAATTATAGCATATGTGTAGGGCTATTATGACTGTGATTATATCTTCAGCGTATTTGATGGATGAAATTATTACTCTAAAACAATAATGAATTGGTTTGAATTCAAGATCAGTTTGAATTCAAGACATATATAGTTTTCGTATATTTTGATCGGTGTTATATTGAGATAATTTATTGATAAAAAAATCATATACATGTCCTGTTAGTGTTTTCCGGCGTTTGTTTATTGATTAGTTTTGGGTAAAATTTTGAGAAAAATGCGGGTTGTATATTTAATCTCGATCTGAAAAATGTTAGGAAAGTATTACTTAGTTTTGTATATTTGACTTTGATTTGTAATTTACTATTTAAAATGTTTATAGCTGAGATATAATTTTTTAAAATTGGATTCCAACTATATTGTATTTAAAGTCTGTTTTGTGGAGTTCTCGTTCGAAGGGTTTAAATAACTATATGTTTTGTTCCATCGTTCGAGTTGTGATAAGGAAAAATTTACTTTTTCAATAGTTTGTTGGACTTGTTCCTTGTGCAGTGGTTAGCTTACTTGAGGTTTTTGAAAGAGAAAATTTGAATTTAAAACTTGAATTTCATTCCATGTAGGGATGTTAATAATGTTCAAGCCAGATTCAATTGAAAAATCTGTTTCAGGATCTCGTAATTGGAAGTTTTTGTTTTTTGAACTTTCTAGAAAAAGTGGTATTATCCAAGTTTTTTAATTTAGTGGTAATATTTCATTCAATGTATTTTGTATTTTGTTTGTTTTGTTCATATTGGAGTTGGTTCCAATTACATGTGGAGTGTATTTTGTTGTTTATTGATTGTTATCTGGTTCTTGACAATTTGAACTAAGAATTTCAATTTAGGAATAATTCGATTCAAATTGTGATTCATATTCATTTTTATTTGAAGCATATTATTTTTAAGTGTGTTTTCTGTGTCACTTTTGACATCTGTGCTTTCACAGTGTATGAGGCTTAACTGTGGTTCTGATATTTTTCTATTGTCGATAACTGGTTGTTGTACTTGATTTAATTGTCTTAGATGTTTTGACGTACTGCGTCTATAATTTTGATTTTGTGCGTTTGAAAACTGGGTATTATTTTGGTGTGGTGATTGAGAATAGTTTTTTTGATCTGTTTTGAAAGTTTTTCTTTCTTTTTTTGGAATTATCACGATAGTTTTTATTATAAAATTATTCTTATTTGGTCTAATGCTGGAGTTGTTTTGTGGTCTTCTTTCGAGTAGTTTCGATAACGATTACTTGAATCGTTTCGATTTCGACTATTCGGAGAGTTTCTTGAACAATCATTGAATCATTATCTTTTCCGAGATTTTGAATATGAACGGTTTCTACTAAAGTTTGATTAATTACTTCTAATTGAAATTTTTCGTGTAAATGCTTCTGTACTGATTGTTTTGTTTATTTGATCTGCTATACCTATTTTGTGAATAGTTCTGTAAATTTCCTCGATATGGTGATCTTTCGCGACAGTTATTTCGATAGAAGGATTGTGATCTGTTATTGCTATAGCTATTTGGGAGTGGTTTTCCTGGGCTATTGTTACTTTGAACTTTTTTATTTGGCATATTTTGTTTCTTTTTCATGTATTGGTAAAAACAATAGCTTGGTTCTCTGTGCTTCTGTGATCCATTTAAGTTGTCTTGTTGTTTTGGTTTGTTTTCAGCTATGCTATGTCTATATCTGCGACAATAGTTACACCATTTTTCGAATGATGGTTGCCTTTGAAGTTCGGATACTTTTCATAAAAGTTTGAGATTTGAGTTTTTCTGTGCTAGTTCATTCAGTGTCTTGGATATTATTAATATCTGACGTTGTGGTTTGGACGTTGCTTGCCTATTTTAGTTTCAAATTGTCTGTTCATTCTAATTTCAGTGTAATTTTGGCTTTTTCTGGCTAATCTACTGATTTTTGAAAATCTATATTAGGTTCTCGGATTGATGATGGATGTGATGCTCTTTTTTAATGCAATTGTGGTGTTACAGTCATCATTAAACTTTCGGTTTTTTCGTGTTTTTATAATCATGTGTAGTGACGGAATGAGTTTTTCGTACTAGGATTTTAATTCTTTTCGCGATTTGTTTTATTGTTCCGTTTTTGCGAATTTTGTCGCATAGAACTCTTTGATGTTGTTCGTTTCTTTCAGAATCGAAAGTTTTTGAGAATGCTTGCGTGAATCTTATCCAGTCAAATTTAATTTCTATAGGTAAAAATGAAAAACAATTTAGTTGCGCCGTCAAGTGTGGTTTAACTTAATTTCGTACGCCTATGTATCCCATTTTCCTGGAGTGGTGTGTTTTTTGGTTCTGGACCTATACTTAAAATTTAAAATGCTGTAACTGCAATTAAGCAGTATTCTACGGAATGTTCAGGATCTCTTCCTATGAACTCCATGAGTGGTTTATTCGATGTGATAGATGGTCCACCCATAAAGTATGGATTCATTGTTATTTGAAGTGATTCTGCTGTGTTTGTAATTGGGGTAAAAATTGTAAGTCGAGTTTTTGTAATTTCATTTTGTTGTAATTGATATTGTAATGGAACTTCATTTTGGCACATTTAGCACAAAAAGTTTTGGCACAACCAAACAATAATATGCAATCACAAAACCATACAAACACTCAAGATTACCAACCTAATCCAACGCATTAGGTTGGTAACCTTGAGTTTTTATATGTTTTTTGGTTTCATTTTATTATTTGGTTGGGAATGTGTTGTTGTGTTTGTCATGTTTTTTCTGTTTTCATGTAAGGTTTGAAAATATCTGGTTGATAAATTTTATCTGGTTGGTCAATTTTATTCCAATTGTTTTATTGTAGATTTTTTTTGTACTGTTCTTGGTTTTGGTTGAAGTACTCTTTACCTTCAGAATAGTGTGGTTTGTTTCTTGTGAATTGCTTCTTTGTTGGATTTTTGTTTTGATGAATAAATGGGTAATTTTCGCTGCGGTTTGTTGGAGTTTTCCGTTTTTCATTAAAGAATACTAATTGAGATACTGGCTTTGGTATCTGTTGGGTGTAATTATGATCTTGAGGTTTGTTTTGCGTTGTGTCAAGTGGTTTTGCTATTGGGTTGCTATTTTTAGTGTTTGCAAAAAACCAAAAATGTGATTTGCTAAATTATTTCTGTTCATGTGTTTTTATTTGTTAGATTGTCGTGTTTTAATTTTTGGTCTATTTGTATGATGATCCATATCGAAGTATTTTCAAACAACGGATGGTTTGACTGTCAATTGTAGTGTTGTTTGTGGGAAGGGACAATTTTTATTAGGTGGTGTTGTGAGTGTTAGATGAATTTGGAAAAAACTCTTTTTTAGGTATTGTTACTGCAATTTCTTCGTTGTTGACAAAAGGTGATGGGGTTTGAATATCCTGTTATGTCAGATTTCAGGTTTCATTGAGCGTTTTTCTGTGTATATATAAATGTTGAAATAAAACTATTTTTACTTGTCCTATGATTAAAAATTGTATAATAGCTTAGATGTGTGGTGTCAGTGGTGAGTGGAGTTACTTTTAAGTAATCTTTGTGTACAGAGACAGTTGCAATTGCTGCACTTGAAATATCGTTAGCGCTATTGGAAATTATCATATGAGACCATTCAGGGTTCCACGCATAATCTGTTTGATCTGCTAATTTTGTTTCATTGTCTGAAGTTTGTGTTCATAATTTTTTTCTTGCTGTTGAGATTATATCTAAGTTGCGTTGAAAATTATCTAATATGAACCATCCTAGCTATCTTTGTAGATCAGCCTTAACTATTTGTGATAATTTATTATCGGTGAGTCTTTCACTATTTGAATCTTAAAATGGCGAGAAAACGTTGATTTCTTGTCTTACTGTTGCATATTGCGATGTTTGAGGGAGTGATACATAAAATTTATTGTTTGTTTCCACTATAGAAATATAACTATAAATGAAAAACTAAACGTCATTTGTGACAATTGAGTTTGCTTTTTGTGAAGTTTGAAAATGAATATTTTTTAATATTGAGTATCCTTCAATGTGAAATAAACAATATGGAGTAATAATGTTTGTTTGTTTTCTAGATTATCTCTTGACATAAGTGTTAGAGCGATAGTTGCAAAATCCAGGGGTTAGGTTTTCTTTTTCCTAAACGGTTAGTTCTTACAAATTTTGTGAGGTTATCCTAATCTTGGGGCATATAATGTCGAGTGTAGATAGCTTGGGGAGAGAGTATATCAATTCATTAGAATGATTTTGTACTTGCTCGGCGGCTAAGTTTTTTTAAACAAAAACTGATTTAATCTTACTTAAGGTTGTGACTTGTGATCAAGGGTTGGCGAATTGTAAGTCAACGCACAAGATTCAGGTATAATTAGAGCACAAGTAAGGTAGTTAGATACTTTTCTTGATCTTACTAGTTTTATGGTTGCTTAAGTTTGGGTCAAACACGAGGAGGGGCTCAATTGAACGATGGGTAACCGAAGTTCTTCACTGTTCATCTGAGTTAGAATGGTTAGTTGTTCAAAAAAAATCTATTAATCTTGGGTTGCTGATAAGGGGTGGAGAGTGAATCGCCGTTTGAGGTCGTTAGACATTTTTTACTAGGAAGTGGGGAGAAAAAATTTGTTTTGATTGATCCCAGGAAAGCCTTTAAGATCAAACATGTTTCAAACAACATAAAGTTTGGAATGAAGTTTAAAGTTCAAGACCCAGGGGTAACTTTGACGAATTTGTTTTAAAAATTTTCAGATTATTACAAAAAACAGGGACAGGCCTCAAAATTAGTTAAGTTTAAGTTTTAATGTTAGTGAAAGAGTATTAATGTTGAAAGGGTTGATTTAAAAATAAGGGACTCAAATGATATTAGTCTTGAAATGGTTATGTTTTAGATGGAGGAAAAAGGAAGCTGGGTTATGCAGAGATAAGGGTGTGAGTACTTGAGAAGCAAGTAACTTTTCATAATTTTTAAAATATCTTTAATCGAAATTACTAACTAATTTTTGTACATTTTTTCAATAAACTTTAATTTCAGAAAAGTTTTTAAGTTACTTCAGATTTGATGAAATGAACGAGACTTGTATTTTTTCTCGGTCGTTTTTATGTTAGATAAGATGGGTATACTTCATTGAGAACTATTTAGCATGGGTATGAATATTACTCATTGTTATAGTTTGCTATATTTTCTAACATTTTGTGGTGTATTTTGATCTTGTGGTGTATTTTGATCTCAAACTTGTTCGAGACTCTTTGTCGCACCAGATGCGTTTATGTCCGGGGTGGCTGACTCATAGAGTATTTTAAGATAAGGTACTTCGTCTATTCGTCATGCTATCTTTTTTCCCTGGATAGGTTCTGCAACTTCTTCGTCTAATATCTTTTTAATCTTTTATCTCCTAGTCTCGATAGATCTAGTTGTATACTGGTATTTGCGAGTAAGATATCAGAAATTATCTTGAAGGAGAACAACTTTCTTCTAAGTTATATGTATTTTGTTCTGCTGCTGAAACTATGAATAGTTTCCGCGTTAAAAATAATGGTAAATGTTAGTTATGGATCATGATTGGTTAAATACAAATATTTCATAGAGATAGTTTTATAATTAATATAATTGGATATAAATACTAGTTTTAAACTGGTTCCACTTTGATAAGCATTTTTTCAATAGATACCTTGCATGGAATTGTATGAAAATCTTCTTTTTGTATGGAATTGTATGAAAAAGTTTTTTTGTACGGAGCCAATTGTTAATTGATGTTTGAAAAAATAGAAAATTTGCTGCAATCTAATTTCAACTACATTTTTAGAAAACCTGCATCAAAAACTTGAGATATTGATTACATGTCTTTTTGTTCAAGAGGTGGCCGACAGAATGTTCAGAAGATGCCGGGTGTTCCTGGTGTGGGTATGGGTGTGGGGGGCAGTAGTGGCTCCAGCAGTGGCACGTATCCCACCCAGCCCCCCTCTTTCTCCGGACTCAACAGGAACAGTCAGTGAATATGTATTGCATCACGAAAATAACATTTTTGGTCAATTAGGAAACAGTTTTATGGAATTTTGCAAATTAATGTTATTTTTATCTTCCGTATGATTATCCATTAAGAAAACGCCTAAAAAAAGTTTTTGAGTTCAAAGATAGTTATCTCAACCTACAATAATTCAAACACATTATTGAACAAGGATCCGACCAGTCTTTAAAAAACTCCAATTTTTTTTCACTTTAGTGTAGTTTTTTATGCGTGGTGTGATGAAAGGATCTGACACAAAACTATAATTTAGACATATTCGACAGTCTTAGTAATATTGGCAAACTGGACATAAACTTTTGTGTAGATTACTTGACAATACAAAAAATCAGAAAAAAGTTTTAAAAAAATTGACAGAAAAATATCAAAATTAAAAAAAAAAACACTTTTTTTAGTTCTTTTTTGCAGAAAAAATTTTGATTTTTTTTGAAGTTTTTGTTTCCCAAAACGGAGCTAGGAACTCCAAATGCTAGTTTTGTTTACCTTCAACAAAATGTTTTAGGCATTAATAAGCTGTAGTTAGCCTGTTCGCTTGCTTTACCTGCTCGAACTTAGACGAAAAATCAAAAATTTCAAACCTATTTTTCTCGACACTGAAATTTTTTTTTGAAATTTCAAAACGTCGTCTCAACCACGACTGAAAGGGCCTTTTTGATTTATCACTCAACCCAGTCCGAAGATACCTACCTGATGTTGCGTGGAAAACAAAAAGAAAAAAAAACAGAACCGATTACAAAGTTCCTTCCGGTTTTCAATGGTCGGAACAAAAAACCTTTTTAACAAAACAAGAGGAAAAATCCCGCTGTACACTCGCGCTGATTCGCTTGAGTTTTTGTCAGTGAATCAGTTCGATGTTTTTTGTTCTAAAATACAGTTCCTGGACTGATTTTGAAACAAGAAAAACGGTTGTGGCTCGCTAAGGTGCCTTTGAGGGGGGGGGGGGGAATTTTTGCTTCTGTTGAAGCCTAAAAAAGACATTTCAGCTTTCTACTATTGAACTGATTTACTTATTTAAAACCGCGTTTTTACAAAAATCAATTGACTTCTATCTATAACTCGTGAAATAATTTACACTCTTTGCAAATCACTAGTTTTATTCAGTCGGATTGGTGATTTTTCATTTCCCAACTTTTGCTGCACAACATTTTTGGTGCAACGCGACTCACGAACGAACCAAAGACTAGAAACAAAGAGGAAAGTTAAAAATGTCATCACCTGCTAGTGACATGAGCAACGTGACGCTCACTCTTCCTGCTTTGAAGCGATCAAGAAGTGCTAACATCGGTGTCATTACCCGATCGGAAAATGCCGTCTCAGCAATCTTCGACAAAGAGGCATCTGCTCTAACTTACAAGGAAATTGGAACTCTCAAGGCCAATCTCACGATGTGCGAACGAAAGAAAAAGGAACTGGAAGAGCTTAATCAGCAAATTTCAAATTTTCTAAACGATGATGAAGATGCACTTGAAGTTGAGTTGGAGGAAGCTGAGAAAATCTACCTTCAAGTAGATTGTTTGATGGAAATGATCACAACTATGTTAGATGACCGAGGAAAATGTTCAACTGAATCGGTCAAAGATGACGACAGCGCAAGCGAAACCGGATCCTACAAATCCACTTCCCAACGTGGTGCTGGTCGAAAACAAGATACTTGCCTGAAGTTGCCGAAACTGAATTCGCCAACATTTAGCGGAAGGTATGATCAATGGCTACCTTTCTTAGATTCCTTTGATGGAGCAGTTCACTCAAATGCATCGCTGTCTGATGTTCAGAAACTGCAATACCTAAAGGGTGCCCTCAAGGATGAACCGTTTCGTTTGATATCCCACTTGCCTACTACAAACGCGAACTACTCAGTCGCAAGGGAACTTCTAAAGGATCGATATGCTGATGTCAAGATGATCTCACACGCTCACTTGGAAGCAATTTTTGAATTCACCCCAATGAAGCATGAGTCATCCGCTGCAATACGTCGCTTGATTAACACCTACACGGAAAACACGATGGCACTGACAGGACTTGGACTAAAAATTGATCAATGCGATTTGATCTGGGTTCACGTTTTGGCCAAGAAATTAGATCCTGAAACTAGAAGACAATGGGAACTTTCCTGCGCGGGAAGTGACATGCCAAAAATCAAGCAGATGAAGAAGTTCTTGGAGGAACGATCTCGCGCCCTAGAAGCTACGAAGGACCTCCAGTTACCTTCAATTCATAGAAAAAATCATCAAGGAAGTTCAGACCAATCTGGAAATTCTAAGAAAGATGACAAGGTACAGACATACCACACGAACTCTGCTAAGACGATCAGCTGCCCATGCTGCAGTGGTGATCACCGCGTGTATCAATGCACAAAATTTCAGGAAATGTCTATTTCCAATAGAAGACAAGAAGCCAAATCAAAGCGATTATGCTTCAATTGCCTGTCCCTTGGACACCAAAATCATGAGTGCAAGTCGAAGTCAACGTGCCAAACCTGTCGAAAGGGTCATCATACGTTACTTCACATCCATACAGACCCAAACAAGCAACCCGGACCTGAAAATAAGTTTACGGGTCATGGGGGTACTAGTACATGTGCCACTACCATACTGGGAACTGTACTAATTGAGGTGAAAACTGCAAATGGCGGTTATCACAATTGTCGAGCCTTACTGGACAGCGGATCTGAATGCAGTTTCGTTACAACCAGCTGTGCCAACCGACTCAAGCTACCAATCAAGAAATTGACTCTTCAACTAACTCGAGTTGGCGGAGGAGCAAAAACTGTGAAATCTGGTTCTGTCAATCTGGAAGCAAAGGATTCTCAGAATCAATCTCTACATATTGAAGCCTTCACTCTTCAAAAACTTTCTGGCTACCTGCCCAGAGAACAGGTGAATATACCGAACAGTTTGGATATCACACGTCTTAAGCTCTCGGACCCAGACTTTGACAAACCAAAGGAAATCGATATAATCCTAGGCTGTGATGTCTACAACGACATTGTTGGCTGCGAAAAGATTAAGCTTACAGACAAGCTTTATGCACGTGACACTATATTTGGTTGGATGATTAGCGGCAGAACACCCGGTCCTCCAACAACCTTCTTCAAGTCATTTCATGTGTCTATTGACGATAGTCTAAGGAAATTTTGGGAATTAGAAGAAATTCCCGATTTCAAAAAGACAACAACAGAAGAAGATCGATGTGAATCTCACTTTAAGGAAACAACCATACTACAAAATGGACGATTCACCGTGCAGCTGCCTTTCAAGCCCAATAGTCAACTTGGCGACAGTTTAGCACAAGCAAAACGCAGATTCAATTATCTCGAGCGACGACTGGAACAGAATCCAGAACTTAAAGATCGCTATACCGCATTCATAGACGAATTTCTCGATATGGGGCATATGGAGTACATACCGCCTGGAGAAATCGAAAAGCCAGTTGATAGCGTATATTATCTGCCACATCACTGCGTTTTCAAGGAAGATTCTACTACCACAAAGCTACGTGTAGTTTTCGACGGATCTGCAACAACATCAACCGGACAATCACTCAACGACACTTTGATGGTTGGTCCCACGGTACAAAACGACCTCTACTCGATAATCATGCGCTTCAGGTTCTACCCGATTGTTTTGTCAGCAGATATCGCAAAAATGTACCGACAAGTTGCTCTAGAGGACAAATCGAAGGATTTCCATCGCATACTTTGGAGATCAAATAAATCGGATGAAATCAAGCATCTCAGGATGACACGTGTTACATATGGAATAGCTTCGTCAGCGTTTCACTCAACAAGATGCCTCAATCAAGTAGCAAATCAATCTAAGAACCCAATGATCAAAGAAAGTCTCAAAAATTGTTTCTATGTAGACGACTTTCTTGGTGGCGCTAATGATAAGCATGAAGCAGAAAGACTCATCTCTGATTTATGCGAAGAGCTGAACTCTTATGAATTCCCTCTACGAAAATGGACTTCAAGCAATGCTAAAATAATTGAAGGATTGCCAGAACATCTCCGCGAAAAATCGGATGTGCTGGAACTTTTCTCTGACGAATACAAAATCAAGGCGCTAGGAGTCAGTTGGAAGCCCAATAAGGACATCTTTTGTTTTTCAACTGCCTTACCAGAGCTGAAACTGCTTACAAAGAGGACTATTCTGTCCACAATCTCAAAATTGTTTGATCCGATGGGATGGCTAGCTCCGTTCATCATCAATTTCAAATGTCTCATGCAACAACTATGGGTCCAAGGTTTTGATTGGGATTCTGAAGTCGATCAGAAAACCAAGGAAAAATGGTATAAGCTCACCGGAACATTGCCTCAACTACTGAAACTACGAATACCAAGATCTATGAGCTCACATCCAATAAAGGAGGTTCAACTTCACGTATTCTGTGATGCTTCCGAAAAAGCATATGCAGCCGCAATCTATGCAAGAATTACCAATGATGATGGCAAAACTTTTGCATATCTACTGACCTCCAAAACAAAGGTTGCTCCGGTCAAAGCAATCTCTGTTCCCAAATTAGAGCTCTGCGGTGCAAGTTTAGCTACCAAACTTCTTAAATCAGTTCATTCAATTATGAGGAAAACAAATCTCAAGATAACTTCACACGCCTGGACTGATTCAACAATTGTCTTGCAATGGCTTGCTCAACTTGCAAGAACGTGGAACACTTTTGTTGCAAACAGAGTTTCACAAATACAAGAGACCCTACCCAGAAGTGATTGGAAACACGTGCCAACAGCAGTAAATCCAGCTGATTTAGCCTCTCGTGGTGTATTAGCTGACACATTAATATGTTCCTCACTCTGGTGGAATGGACCAGATTGGCTGACCAAAGATGAAAGGCACTGGCCCAACCTACAACCATCTCTAGTTGAAGCACCTGAAAAACGAACCGTCAAAGCCAAGACTAATGCAGAAAGTGAACAAATTCGAACTGTTCTCGCAAATCATGCTCAAAACGAAGAAATGACGGATGGAATTTTTCGTTTAAAGAACTACAGCACTTGGAACAAGACAGTACGCATCTCATGCTATGTACTATCATTTGTTCAACATCTTAAGCATAGAGTATCGACAAACTATCGGAAGCGGCTCAGATCTAAGCGAACATCTGATGTACAACTTGAAGAAGATTGTCTTAGTCCTAAAAATAGAATTATGGCAAAAATGCTAATTCTTCGTTTAGACCAAGAAATACACTTCAAATCAGAGCTAAATTGTCTAAAGGTGAAAGGGGAGCTGAGTAAAACATCGAAACTACTCAATCTTAGTCCGTTTTTCGACAAGGATTACGATCTACTAAGAGTTGGAGGCAGACTTTCACAATCGAACTACCCAACAGACAAGAAGTTTCCAATACTCGTTTCAAAAAAATCGGATTTAGTATCCCTACTTATACGCAAATATCATGAAGATACTCTTCATGGCGGGGGGCAATTAGTACTGAACACAATGAGAGAGGAATTTTGGATAATCGGAGGCCGTGATCTAGTTCGACAGTTCATTAGAAGATGCATGAGATGTGTCCGATTTAGTCAGCAACCTACTTCTCAATTCATGGCTGATCTTCCTACAGAAAGAATAACACCCGCAAAACCATTTGCTCAATGTGGAATAGACTTTGCTGGTCCCTTTGAAATTAAGGAAGCAGAGGTCTCAAAAATTTATGTTGCCGTCTTTGTTTGTCTCGCGACAAAAGCTATCCATTTGGAAATGGTTACTCGTCTAACCAAAGAAGCATGCATCCTTTCATTGAAACGATTTACTGCACGCCGTGGCAAACCTGAGAAGATCTTAAGTGACAATGGAAGCAATTTTATCGGGGCTCGAAATGATCTGATCAAAATCAAGGAACTGCTCGACAAAAATGGAACGGACAAATCAGTTGTTAGTTTCGTCAATAGCCAAGGAACTGAATGGGTCACCATCCCTCCTCGTGCTCCTCACTTCGGAGGACTCTGGGAAGCAGCTGTAAAAAGTATGAAGAGACATATGCGAAAAGTTATAGGACTGCAACGTCTCAGTTTTGAAGAATTTCTTACAATTCTCAATCAAATTGAAGCTGTCTTAAATTCACGACCATTGTATCCAATGTCAAGTGATCCTAACGACCCAACTCCGCTGACACCCGCTCATTTTTTGATAGGGGAGTCATTGCTAACTCTTCCCTCTGCGGACATCCAAGTTTCAACCAATGTACGATATCGACTTTTACAGAATATGATCAAGGATTTCTGGAAAGTTTGGAAAAGGGATTATCTCATAACGCTACAAATACGGAAGAAATGGTTCACGGATGGCCCAGAATTTAAAGTTGGCAACCTAGTCCTACTTGCCGAAGACAATGAACGACCGCTAGAATGGAAAACTGGACGAATCATAGAAGTTTATCCTGGAAATGACTCAATTGTTCGAGTGGTAAAAGTGAAGACCACAACTGGTGAATACGTACGCCCAGTCGCGAAGCTGCGGAAGCTACCAGTATAGCAACCAAGTCATATCCAATGTGCAGTTCATTTAAAACAAGAACTTTATAGTGCTAAAAAAATCGAAAAATATCAAAAATGTGCAGTTTTCAAATTTTAAGAAGTAGTACCCCCATGACCCTTTTGAGAGTAGGAACCTAAATTACCCCCTATGCAATGCATTATGGTCTGAATCGTTCATATTGACCACTTTCATGTAAATTCCCAATGTTGTATGTTCATAAAAGTCGAAAATGATGTAAATTTTCATCAATTTTTGTGCTAAATCGTGCATTAAAATTCGTATGAGGTTGTACCCTCATGACCCAAAATAAAATTATTGTCTGAAAACAGCTAGGATACGCCTACACTACTGTCTTGAATGTAACAATAGGCTCTCTGATCACGTCAACTGTTAAATTGTTATATTTGCCTTTAAATTATATTCAAAGATGTCGTATTGTAATGATTTACAACCATTAATTCGCATAAAATGTTTTTTCTAAGTACACAAACTTTCGCTCATGACTCGTACCGTTAATACTTCACTTGTATACTCCTTACTTATGGTGCAGTCACATTTAGTTCATTTATTGAATAACTGTTAACATATTTACCGTTGAACAGTCATTCGCTGTCATCTGGTCCTCTTCGCTTGTTGACCCTGCAGTGTTGCTGGCAGCGCTTCCACGCAGATGCTATCAAGGAAAGTCTAGTTTGCATCTCCGCATAGTACATACAGCAGACCCTATCTTCGTCGCAGATAGTCAGAACTGCATGGCACCACGCATATGGAAGATACAAACTTTTCCCCTCCTCAAGAACACCATAGTGGATCAGTTTCTTCTGCCGAGGACCAAGGTTCCTCAGATACTTAGCAGCATCAGTGAACCCCATCTCCGAATCATTGCTACCGGCCAGGCGCTCAAGTTCACCAGAGAGATTAACTTCAGATGTCATCAGCCACAACTTTCGGCCCCCCAGAAGACACAAAACAGCATCATCTTCCTCCTCCAAGTCTTGATGGAAAGTCCGGAAGGACGAGGACTCTACAAAAATACCTTGGAGAAGAGAAGAAAAGACCTGCTTTGGCCATCTGGTCTGACCTCCAGACATGACGCCAATAACACCCTTAGCTGTCACACTAGGAGTCTCTCGACAGTTAACTCCAACCTCCCAGCCAGTGAACAATGACCCTTCTACGTTGAGGTCACTGATACGTTTAAGACCTCTAAGTTGCTTCTAAAACAAAACAAACAATTGATGCACACCCGCTATACTCTACTACTATGATACAATGGAATAAATGCTACTCACAGTCTCAGCTTTCGGAAACCGCAGAACTGCCCTATCCACGATTGCAGCTTCCTTCCTTGAAGACTGGATCTCATCCAACGACTTTACAGGAATCGGAGTGAAACCCAGATCTCCTCTGGTCACTGCATCGAAGAAACCCTGCAGGTCCTCCCGGTCGACAGCGCCCCGCCTACTGGACCTTCGCACCTCGCCATGTGGAGGCAGACGTGGTGCTCTGCCCGACTCCGCCCTGCTCTTTCTCTCCTTTGTCTCGTGCACTGTGAATGGATAGTCGTACCCAGACATAACAACGATCTGAAAATTGAAGATACTTCAAGGGAGGCGGAATGTTGAAGCCTAAAAAAGACATTTCAGCTTTCTACTATTGAACTGATTTACTTATTTAAAACCGCGTTTTTACAAAAATCAATTGACTTCTATCTATAACTCGTGAAATAATTTACACTCTTTGCAAATCACTAGTTTTATTCAGTCGGATTGGTGATTTTTCATTTCCCAACTTTTGCTGCACAACAGCTTCAATCCTTTCAAAAAAGCCCAAGAAATGTTTAGTTGTCTTTTTTCTACAAACATTTGCCTGCGGTGCAGAAAATTTTGTCCAAATCGAGTATTTATGGGCTTTTAGAGAACTTGGAAAAAAATTGGACAACGTTAGCAAAAAAATCCTGAAATTTTTGGAATAGCTTTGAAAACTCGCTCCCCCTTCTGGGCAAAACTTTAAATCCGCCCCTGCCATGAGCTCTAATGGCTTGAACAGAACACTTAGTGCCGCGCAAAGCGTGAAATCTTCAGAATGATCGACTAGAAAAAAAGTTTGAAAAGATGAAATTGTATCGGCTAGCGTAAACTTGATAACTTCAAGTGATCTCAGCAATACAGGACATTTTTAATAACCCCCCTTTGTTTTGTACCTAGTACTGAAGTGGCAGCCCTTTTTTGAAATAATTGAACGGTTAAGAATATGAGAAGTTTTTGCCCAGTAATGAACTAAACAGATTCGAAATCCAAAACAGCAATTTTAATCCTTTTAAACTATAACTCTTAGAACTGATTTTATGAGAACTTAATGGATCTCTTTAGCTATATTCACCCCTCAGGTAGCTAGTAACGAGTATCCCACCAAAAAAAAAGAATCAGCAGTTGAGCTTATCAGAATTTTATGCCTTCCCCAGGAACTCGACCCTCTCAACATCCAAGGGCTTCTCTTTTGGAGCTTTTTTAAGGCCTCCATTTTTTGCCGACCTGTCCTAAAATTCTTTAAGGTGCCTTTGGCGCTAAATATACTAATTTTGAGGGGGAACAATTGTTGGTTCAAACCTTTTAAAAAAAGCCCAAGAATACTTTTGTTGGCCCATTCCTACGAACATTTGTCTGCGGTGCAGAAAAATTTGTGCGAATCGAGTATTTGTGGGCTTTTAGAGAGCTTAGAAAAAAATTGGACCATGTAAGCAAAAAAAAGTCCTGAAATTTTTGGAATCGTTTTTTGAAAACTCGCTCCCCCTCCTCGAAAAAATCGTAAGCCCGCCCCTGCCATGAGCTCTAATGGCCTGAACAGAACTTTTATTGTCACGCAAAGTGTGAAATGTGTAGAAAAAACTGCGGTTTTCATGTTTTTTGTGTCTGATCATTTTAATATGTCACAGTAATGAATTTTGTTACCATTTTCAAATTAAAACTTTTATCCTAGTAGAGCTTTATGCTATTCGATACACCGCCAATAAAAACGTGTACAATAAGTTTTCATTTACAGAGTCTAGGAAATAAACGCTTATCAAACATTTACCATAAAAGGAAACTGCATAATGAACATTTTTTAATCAGATCTTTTTTCAAAACAATCTTGAATTAGTTTAAAACTCAAATAACACAAATTTTTAGTACATGAGAGCAACTTTAGCAACCAAAAAAAATCATTTGAAAACTAATTCACTTTCTTTTATGAAAACTGTGTGACATGCTTTTTTTATCGCAATATTAAGGTAGAGCAAAAATTTCAATTTTTTTGATTGCAATCTCACTTCTGACCTCGAACATTTCATCGGAAAAAATGTTTTTGCATGCAAAAATTGTTTTTTTTTCTAAAACGTAGCCAGCAAACCCAAAAGTCACATGCAAGTGTTTTTGTGTAGGGACAAAAAGTAGTTTTTTATATCTTAAGATAAATTTGTATCTGTAAAAACATATGCAACTTCTTTCAACCACTAAAGTAGAAACCGTCTAGCCATATACAAAAAGTAACGTTTTCTGTATACAGATTTGTGTGAAGTCATAATTTACATGCCAAATCCACCACAAGCGCTTACATTATGGATTTTCATATGTTTTGAAAACTCTTGGTTAGTGTTTATGGACAAAACACAAAATTTCAAAGCAAAACTCGGAAACGTTTTTGTATTTTCCTTTATGGAAAAATGTTATCATACAATTTCATCACTACGACGCCAAACTATTTTCGATAGGCGCACTATTTGGTGTTTGTAAGTCTGGAATTCAGAGACAAGTCGTCTTTAAGCATGTTAAAATGGTGTTGTGGAGAATTGAATTAAAGAATAAAAGAAGAAGAAAGGGAGGGTCCTTGTTGCGCAATCCGCTCACAAGTCACAAAATACACAGTTTCACCAGTCACAATGATAGTATAAATAATTAGGTATACTGTTTTTATACAATTTTTGGATTCATAAATTTATGGCAACATTTTTTCTACTCAAAATCCCATAAACGAAAACAGAGCTTATTACAAAATCTGACTGCATCGGAAAAAAGCATATTTTATTGCGCAATTTTCATACAAGATTTTTTCTTCAATGAAATTGAGCGATAAACTTTTTTGTGAACCCGAGTTGTGTTACGCTGTTTTTGTTGAGTTGCTTGCTTGCTCTGTTTGTGAGTGTGATTTGCTGATCAACTACCTGTTCAGGTGTGAAGTGTGTTACGCTGTTTTTGTTGAGTTGCTTGCTTGCTCTGTTTGTGAGTGTGATTTGCTGATCAACTGCCTGTTCAAGTGTGAAGTGTGTTACGCTCTTTTTGTTGAGTTGCTTGCTTGCTCTGTTTGTGAGTGTGATTTGCTGATCAACTGCCTGTTCAGGTGTGAAGTGGGTTACGCTGTTTTTGTTGAGTTGCTTGCTTGCTCTGTTTGTGAGTGTGATTTGCTGATCAACTGCCTGTTCATTGTTTAGGTGTGAAGTGTGTTACGCTCTTTTTGTTGAGTTGCTTGCTTGCTCTGTTTGTGAGTGTGATTTGCTGATCAACTGCCTGTTCAGGTGTGAAGTGTGTTACGCTGTTTTTGTTGAGTTGCTTGCTTGCTCTGTTTGTGAATGTGATTTGCTGATCAACTGCCTGTTCAGGTGTGAAGTGTGTTACGCTGTTTTTGTTGAGTTGCTTGCTTGCTCTGTTTGTGAGTATGATTTGCTGATCGTTTGCCTGTTCAGGTGTGAAGTGTGTTACGCTGTTTTTGTTGAGTTGTTTGCTTGCTCTGTTTGTGAGTGTGATTTGATGATCAACTGCCTGTTCAGTTGTGAAGTGTGTTACGCTCTTTTTGTTGAGTTGCTTGCTTGCTCTGTTTGTGAGTGTGATTTGCTGATCAACTGCCTGTTCAGGTGTGAAGTGTCTTTCGCTGTTTTTGTTGAGTTGCTTGCTTGCTCTGTTTGTGAGTGTGATTTGCTGATCAACTGCCTGTTCAGGTGTGAAGTGTGTTACGCTCTTTTTGTTGAGTTGCTTGCTTGCTCTGTCTGTGAGTGTGATTTGCTGATCAACTGCCTGTTCAGGTGTGAAGTGTGTTACGCTGTTTTTGTTGAGTTGCTCGCTTGCTCTGTTTGTGAGTGTGATTTGCTGATCAACTGCCTGTTCATTGTTTAGGTGTGAAGTGTGTTACGCTCTTTTTGTTGAGTTGCTTGCTTACTCTGTTTGTGAGTGTGATTTGCTGATCAACTGCCTGTTCAGGTGTGAAGTGTGTTACGCTCTTTTTGTTGAGTTGCTTGCTTGCTCTGTTTGTGAGTGTGATTTGCTGATCAACTGCTTGTTCAGGTGTGAAGTGTGTTACGCTCTTTTTGTTGAGTTGCTTGCTTGCTCTGTTTGTGAGTGTGATTTGCTGATCAACTGCCTGTTCAGGTGTGAATTGCGTTACGCTGTTTTTGTTGAGTTGCTTGCTTGCTCTGTTTGTGAGTGTGATTTGCTGATCAACTGCCTGTTCAGGTGTGAAGCGTGTTACGCCCTTTTTGTTGAGTTGCTTGCTTGCTCTGTTTGTGAGTGTGATTTGCTGATCAACTGCCTGTTCAGGTGTGAAGTGTGTTACGCTGTTTTTGTTGAGTTGCTTGCTTGCTCTGTTTGTGAGTGTGATTTGCTGATCAACTGCCTGTTCAGGTGTGAAGTGTGTTACGCTCTTTTTGTTGAGTTGCTTGCTTGCTCTGTTTGTGAGTGTGATTTGCTGATCAACTGCCTGTTCAGGTGTGAAGTGTGTTACGCTGTTTTTGTTGAGTTGCTTGCTTGCTCTGTTTGTGCGTATGATTTGCTGATCAACTGCCTGTTCAGGTGTGAAGTGTGTTACGCCCTTTTTGTTGAGTTGCTTGCTTGCTCTGTTTGTGAGTGTGACTTGCTGATCAACTGCCTGTTCAGGTGTGAAGTGTGTTACGCTGTTTTTGTTGAGTTGCTTGCTTGCACTGTTTGTGAGTGTGATTTGCTGATCAACTGCCTGTTCAGGTGTGAAGTGTGTTACGCTCTTTTTGTTGAGTTGCTTGCTTGCTCTGTTTGTGAGTGTGATTTGCTGATCAACTGCCTGTTCAGGTGTGAAGTGTGTTACGCTGTTTTTGTTGAGTTGCTTGCTTGCTCTGTTTGTGAGTGTGATTTGCTGATCAACTGCCTGTTCAAGTGTGAAGTGTGTTACGCTCTTTTTGTTCAGTTGCTTGCTTGCTCTGTTCTGTTTGTGAGTGTGATTTGCAGATCAACTGCTTGTTCAGGTGTGAAGTGTGTTACGCTGTTTTTGTTGAGTTGTTTGCTTGCTCTGTTTGTGACGGTGATTTGATGATCAACTGCCTGTTCAGTTGTGAAGTGTGTTACGCTCTTTTTGTTGAGTTGCTTGCTTGCTCTGTTTGTGAGTGTGATTTGCTGATCAACTGCCTGTTCAGGTGTGAAGTGTGTTACGCTCTTTTTGTTGAGTTGCTTGCTTGCTCTGTTTGCGAGTGTGGTTTGCTGATCAACTGCCTGTTCAGGTGTGAAGTGTGTTACGCTCTTTTTGTTGATTTGCTTGCTTGCTCTGTTTGTGAGTGTGGTTTGCTGATCAACTGCCTGTTCAGGTGTGAAGTGTGTTACGCTCTTTTTGTTGATTTGCTTGCTTGCTCTGTTTTCGAATGTGATTTGTTGATCAACTGCCTGTTCAGGTGTGAAGTGCGTTACGCTGTTTTTGTTGAGTTGTTTGCTTGCTCTGTTTGTGAGTGTGATTTGATGATCAACTGCCTGTTCAGGTTTGAAGTGTGTTACGCTCTTTTTGTTGAGTTGCTTGCTTGCTCTGTTTGTGAGTGTGATTTGCTGATCAACTGCCTGTTCAGGTGTGAAGTGTGTTACGCTCTTTTTGTTGAGTTGCTTGCTTGCTCTGTTTGTGAGTGTGATTTGCAGATCAACTGCCTATTCAGGTGTGAAGTGTTTTACGCTGTTTTGTTGAGTTGCTTGCTTGCTCTGTTTGTGAGTGTGATTTGCTGATCAACTGCCTGTTCAGGTGTGAAGTGTGTTACGCTGTTTTTGTTGAGTTGCTTGCTTGCTCTGTTTGTGAATGTGATTTGCTGATCAACTGCCTGTTCAGGTGTGAAGTGTGTTACGCTGTTTTTGTTGAGTTGCTTGCTTGCTCTGTTTGTGAGTGTGATTTGCTGATCAACTGCCTGTTCAGGTGTGAAGTGTGTTACGCTGTTTTTGTTGAGTTGCTTGCTTGCTCTGTTTGTGAGTGTGATTTGCTGATCAACTGCCTGTTCAGGTGTGAAGTGTGTTACGCTGTTTTTGTTGAGTTGCTTGCTTGCTCTGTTTGTGAGTGTGATTTGCTGATCAACTGCCTATTCAGGTGTGAAGTGTGTTACGCTGTTTTTGTTGAGTTCCTTGCTTGCTCTGTTTGTGAGTGTGATTTGCTGATCAACTGCCTGTTCAGGTGTGAAGTGTGTTACGCTGTTTTTGTTGAGTTGCTTGCTTGCTCTGTTTGTGAATGTGATTTGCTGATCAACTGCCTGTTCAGGTGTGAAGTGTGTTACGCTGTTTTTGTTGAGTTGCTTGCCTGCTCTGTTTGTGAATGTGATTTGCTGATCAACTGCCTGTTCAAGTGTGAAGTGTGTTACGCTGTTTTTGTTGAGTTGCTTGCTTGCTCTGTTTGTGAGTGTGATTTGCTGATCAACTGCCTATTCAGGTGTGAAGTGTGTTACGCTGTTTTTGTTGAGTTGCTTGCTTGCTCTGTTTGTGAGTGTGATTTGCTGATCAACTGTCTGTTCAGGTGTGAAGTGTGTTACGCTGTTTTTGTTGAGTTGCTTGCTTGCTCTGTTTGTGAATGTGATTTGCTGATCATTTGCCTGTTCAGGTGTGAAGTGACTTACGCTCTTTTTGCTGAGTTGCTTGCTTGCTCTGTTTGTGAGTGTGATTTGCTGATCAACTGCCTGTTCAGGTGTGAAGTGTGTTACGCTGTTTTTGTTGAGTTGCTTGCTTGCTCTGTTTGTGAATGTGATTTGCTGATCAACTGCCTATTCAGGTGTGAAGTGTGTTACGCTGTTTTTGTTGAGTTGCTTGCTTGCTCTGTTTGTGAATGTGATTTGCTGATCAACTGCCTGTTCAGGTGTGAAGTGAGTTACGCTGTTCTTGTTGAGTTGCTTGCTTGCTCTGTTTGTGAGTGTGATTTGCTGATCAACTGCCTGTTCAGGTGTGAAGTGGGTTACGCTGTTTTTGTTGAGTTGCTTGCTTGCTCTGTTTGTGAATGTGATTTGCTGATCATTTGCCTGTTCAGGTGTGAAGTGACTTACGCTCTTTTTGACGAGTTGCTTGCTTGCTCTGTTTGTGAGTGTGATTTGCTGATCAACTGCCTGTTCAGGTGTGAAGTGTGTTACGCTGTTTTTGTTGAGTTGCTTGCTTGCTCTGTTTGTGAATGTGATTTGCTGATCAACTGCCTGTTCAAGTGTGAAGTGTGTTACGCTGTTTTTGTTGAGTTGCTTGCTTGCTCTGTTTGTGAATGTGATTTGCTGATCGTTTGCCTGTTCAGGTGTGAAGTGTGTTACGCTGTTTTTGTTGAGTTGCTTGCTTGCTCTGTTTGTGAATGTGATTTGCTGATCATTTGCCTGTTCAGGTGTGAAGTGACTTACGCTCTTTTTGCTGAGTTGCTTGCTTGCTCTGTTTGTGAGTGTGATTTGCTGATCAACTGCCTATTCAGGTGTGAAGTGTGTTACGCTGTTTTTGTTGAGTTGCTTGCTTGCTCTGTTTGTGAATGTGATTTGCTGATCAACTGCCTGTTCAGGTGTGAAGTGAGTTACGCTGTTTTTGTTGAGTTGCTTGCTTGCTCTGTTTGTGAGTGTGATTTGCTGACCAACTGCCTATTCAGGTGTGAAGTGTGTTACGCTGTTTTTGTTGAGTTGCTTGCTTGCTCTGTTTGTGAGTGTGATTTGCTGATCAACTGTCTGTTCAGGTGTGAAGTGTGTTACGCTGTTTTTGTTGAGTTGCTGGCTTGCTCTGTTTGTGAATGTGATTTGCTGATCATTTGCCTGTTCAGGTGTGAAGTGACTTACGCTCTTTTTGCTGAGTTGCTTGCTTGCTCTGTTTGTGAGTGTGATTTGCTGATCAACTGCCTGTTCAGGTGTGAAGTGTGTTACGCTGTTTTTGTTGAGTTGCTTGCTTGCTCTGTTTGTGAATGTGATTTGCTGATCAACTGCCTATTCAGGTGTGAAGTGTGTTACGCTGTTTTTGTTGAGTTGCTTGCTTGCTCTGTTTGTGAATGTGATTTGCTGATCAACTGCCTGTTCAGGTGTGAAGTGAGTTACGCTGTTCTTGTTGAGTTGCTTGCTTGCTCTGTTTGTGAGTGTGATTTGCTGATCAACTGCCTGTTCAGGTGTGAAGTGGGTTACGCTGTTTTTGTTGAGTTGCTTGCTTGCTCTGTTTGTGAATGTGATTTGCTGATCATTTGCCTGTTCAGGTGTGAAGTGACTTACGCTCTTTTTGACGAGTTGCTTGCTTGCTCTGTTTGTGAGTGTGATTTGCTGATCAACTGCCTGTTCAGGTGTGAAGTGTGTTACGCTGTTTTTGTTGAGTTGCTTGCTTGCTCTGTTTGTGAATGTGATTTGCTGATCAACTGCCTGTTCAAGTGTGAAGTGTGTTACGCTGTTTTTGTTGAGTTGCTTGCTTGCTCTGTTTGTGAATGTGATTTGCTGATCGTTTGCCTGTTCAGGTGTGAAGTGTGTTACGCTGTTTTTGTTGAGTTGCTTGCTTGCTCTGTTTGTGAATGTGATTTGCTGATCATTTGCCTGTTCAGGTGTGAAGTGACTTACGCTCTTTTTGCTGAGTTGCTTGCTTGCTCTGTTTGTGAGTGTGATTTGCTGATCAACTGCCTGTTCAGGTGTGAAGTGTGTTACGCTGTTTTTGTTGAGTTGCTTGCTTGCTCTGTTTGTGAATGTGATTTGCTGATCAACTGCCTGTTCAGGTGTGAAGTGTGTTACGCTGTTTTTGTTGAGTTGCTTGCTTGCTCTGTTTGTGAGTATGATTTGCTGATCGTTTGCCTGTTCAGGTGTGAAGTGTGTTACGCTGTTTTTGTTGAGTTGCTTGCTTGCTCTGTTTGTGAATGTGATTTGCTGATCATTTGCCTGTTCAGGTGTGAAGTGTGTTACGCTGTTTTTGTTGAGTTGCTTGCTGCTCTGTTTGTGAATGTGATTTGCTGATCAACTGCCTGTTCAGGTGTGAAGTGTGTTACGCTGTTTTTGTTGAGTTGCTTGCTTGCTCTGTTTGTGAGTATGATTTGCTGATCGTTTGCCTGTTCAGTTGTGAAGTGTGTTACGCTGTTTTTGTTGAGTTGCTTGCTTGCTCTGTTTGTGAATGTGATTTGCTGATCAACTGCCTGTTCAGGTGTGAAGTGTGTTACGCTGTTTTTGTTGAGTTGCTTGCTTGCTCTGTTTGTGAGTATGATTTGCTGATCGTTTGCCTGTTCAGGTGTGAAGTGTGTTACGCTGTTTTTGTTGAGTTGCTTGCTTGCTCTGTTTGTGAATGTGATTTGCTGATCAACTGCCTGTTCAGGTGTGAATCGTGTTACGCTGTTTTTGTTGAGTTGCTTGCTTGCTCTGTTTGTGAGTGTGATTTGCTGATCAACTGCCTATTCAGGTGTGAAGTGCGTTACGCTCTTTTTGTTGAGTTGCTTGCTTGCTCTGTTTGTGAGTGTGATTTGCTGATCAACTGCCTGTTCAGGTGTGAAGTGTGTTACGCTGTTTTTGTTGAGTTGCTTGCTTGCTCTGTTTGTGAATGTGATTTGCTGATCAACTGCCTGTTCAGGTGTGAAGTGCGTTACGCTCTTTTTGTTGAGTTGCTTGCTTGCTCTGTTTGTGAGTGTGATTTGCTGATCAACTGCCTATTCAGGTGTGAAGTGCGTTACGCTCTTTTTGTTGAGTTGCTTGCTTGCTCTGTTTGTGAGTGTGATTTGCTGATCAACTGCCTGTTCAGGTGTGAAGTGTGTTACGCTCTTTTTGTTGAGTTGCTTGCTTGCTCTGTTTGTGAATGTGATTTGCTGATCAACTGCCTGTTCAGGTGTGAATCGTGTTACGCTGTTTTTGTTGAGTTGCTTGCTTGCTCTGTTTGTGAGTGTGATTTGCTGATCAACTGCCTATTCAGGTGTGAAGTGCGTTACGCTCTTTTTGTTGAGTTGCTTGCTTGCTCTGTTTGTGAGTGTGATTTGCTGATCAACTGCCTGTTCAGGTGTGAAGTGTGTTACGCTCTTTTTGTTGAGTTGCTTGCTTGCTCTGTTTGTGAGTGTGATTTGCTGATCAACTGCCTATTCAGGTGTGAAGTGCGTTACGCTCTTTTTGTTGAGTTGCTTGCTTGCTCTGTTTGTGAGTGTGATTTGCTGATCAACTGCCTGTTCAGGTGTGAAGTGTGTTACGCTCTTTTTGTTGAGTTGCTTGCTTGCTCTGTTTGTGAGTCTGATTTGCTGATCAACTGCCTGTTCAGGTGTGAAGTGTGTTACGCTCTTTTTGTTGAGTTGCTTGCTTGCTCTGTTTGTGAGTGTGATTTGCTGATCAACTGCCTGTTCAGGTGTGAAGTGTGTTACGCTCTTTTTGTTGAGTTGCTTGCTTGCTCTGTTTGTGAGTCTGATTTGCTGATCAACTGCCTGTTCAGGTGTGAAGTGCGTTACGCTCTTTTTGTTGAGTTGCTTGCTTGCTCTGTTTGTGAGTGTGATTTGCTGATCAACTGCCTATTCAGGTGTGAAGTGCGTTACGCTCTTTTTGTTGAGTTGCTTGCTTGCTCTGTTTGTGAGTGTGATTTGCTGATCAACTGCCTGTTCAGGTGTGAAGTGTGTTACGCTCTTTTTGTTGAGTTGCTTGCTTGCTCTGTTTGTGAGTCTGATTTGCTGATCAACTGCCTGTTCAGGTGTGAAGTGTGTTACGCTGTTTTTGTTGAGTTGCTTGCTTGCTCTGTTTGTGAATGTGATTTGCTGATCAACTGCCTGTTCAGGTGTGAAGTGTGTTACGCTGTTTTTGTTGAGTTGCTTGCTTGCTCTGTTTGTGAGTATGATTTGCTGATCGTTTGCCTGTTCAGGTGTGAAGTGTGTTACGCTGTTTTTGTTGAGTTGCTTGCTTGCTCTGTTTGTGAATGTGATTTGCTGATCAACTGCCTGTTCAGGTGTGAATCGTGTTACGCTGTTTTTGTTGAGTTGCTTGCTTGCTCTGTTTGTGAGTGTGATTTGCTGATCAACTGCCTATTCAGGTGTGAAGTGCGTTACGCTCTTTTTGTTGAGTTGCTTGCTTGCTCTGTTTGTGAGTGTGATTTGCTGATCAACTGCCTGTTCAGGTGTGAAGTGTGTTACGCTGTTTTTGTTGAGTTGCTTGCTTGCTCTGTTTGTGAATGTGATTTGCTGATCAACTGCCTGTTCAGGTGTGAAGTGTGTTACGCTCTTTTTGTTGAGTTGCTTGCTTGCTCTGTTTGTGAGTCTGATTTGCTGATCAACTGCCTGTTCAGGTGTGAAGTGTGTTACGCTGTTTTTGCTGAGTTGCTTGCTTGCTCTGTTTGTGAGTGTGATTTGCTGATCAACTGCCTGTTCAGGTGTGAAGTGTGTGCGCGTGGGGAGTATGCAGAGTGAGTCCTACATAGACCCAGTGGCAGGTGCACAGCCCCCCTTCACCCACAGACTGCAGGAACTGGTGGGTCTGGAGGGGGAGACGATCAAGTACGAGAGACAGAGGCGTCTGGGAAGGAGGAGGATCAAACTCGAGTGATCCAAAAGGGGGATGTGGGTGCGTGTTTAATTGTAAATGCAGCAAACATGCAACTACACGCCACACTTGGAATTCAAGCGAGACATCGATTGCATATACACGCATTACAACTTTCTTTCTCGGAAACCTCAGGAAAACCTAGAAAGCTTGCGGATGCCGAAGCAATTAGTTTTTTACACCAATTAGCCAAAAAAAACTATTTTAAACGATTGTTTTGTTGAGTTGTTTATGGTGGTTGTCTCAAATTAAGATGTTAACTTTTTCAATTCATCTGATTAACAGCTTAAGACAAAAATAGCGAATTGGTTGTTGAATGCCCTGTATTATTTTGTTCTCAAACTGTTCTCAAACAGTGAAGCTTTTGAAACAGTTTTATTGAGTTTTTCCCGCTAACCGAAACGCTATTATCCTCGGTCTAACTTCGTCGACATCTTTTCATTTGTTTCTCAGTCTTGTTTTGATGGCACAGCTTTTAGAAGAACAAAAACACACAGCGCTTTGTCGCAATTATCACTATTGAGTTATAACCTATGTGGTTAACTCCTAGAGTAATTTCGGATAGGGTACACCGTCTGCTCGTCACGCTATCTTATTTTCGGCCGGATAGATTCGTGCAACTTCTTAGTCTAATACCGATCCTAATCTTACTCTTATATCTACTAGTCTCAGGGTGTTTAACTAGTCTCTGCTAGGCTCAATAGATCTAGAGTATACTGGCTTATTGCAACTGCTGAAGTTCTCTTGGAGAGGCAACTAATTTCTAAGTTAAATTCAGATCTCTCTGGTGCTGAAATTACAAGTAACTTCAGCACTTACAAATAAGTGGGTTGTTACTTAGATGGATTATGATTTGTTAATATTAAATATTTTACAGTGGTAAAATATCCAATTTATCCAATTATAAAATGTAGTTTAGATCAGGTTCCACCCATTCTGGTTTTACAGAGTTTTTTAGAATCATCTTTCTGCAATCCAAAGGATGGATGACAAACGTTGGTATTTGGCGAACATCATATTCTTATCCAGTTCCTGTTGTTAAAGAAGTTCCAGGACGCTGGAGTTAGGAACATCAATCGTTGTGTCGTCTTGTGACAACGACTGTGTTCCCCAATGAAATCAATCTGATTTCAAAATTGTTTGCTATGACGGGTTTTTCTGTATTATGTAGAGAACTTGTTTTGTGTTCAACCTCGTCTGGGAATGGAGTGGAGATCGTGCGTGGAAGGAAAGCCTCGTAACTCGGATCTGCACGTATACTTGAACATCGAGGTGGTCATTGGTCTAGTTCAATGAAGTCCTTTTCTGCGAAGTCAAAACGTACTCTAAATCCTTTGAAATGTGATTGTGGACGGCATATCGGTTATGTTGGCCATTCTTGTTCGAGTGTGATGGAATCATTTTGTCTATGGATGTTCGTCTTTGCTGTTCTGTGTTGATCTATATACTGTAAGGTATGATTTACATTTTATAAAATTATATTAGTTCGGTTTTTTAATTATGAATTTAGTTAGTTGTTTTCAGAAAAGCATTTTGTTTTAGTTCGGTTATTTTGAAGAGTTACTCACCCTTGAGTACCTCTTATTAAAAATAGAAGTGTGGTCACAAAGCGTGAATGTAGCGCGGTGGGTTATCCGACTATAGAGCATGCTCAGGATGTCCTCTCTGGTGGGTTAGGCCAGGAGTGATTTCGTGCTGTTTATTTGAGAGGTCCTGTTATGTGATAACGTTTTATGTTGGGTTTATGTTGGTCTTTCTTATGTTTCTTTGGTTGTGTCCTTTTTTCAAAAATCAAATTGTTTTTGGTATGGGTTTGTCTTGCGACTTTTTTGTGTTTTATTATTTCTTTCTTAGACTTTATAATAGTCTTTAAAAGAATAAGTTATCCAGTTTTAAACTGGGTTAATCCGGTTTGGGTACCGTTGGTTTTCTTTTCTTAGCCATGGTGTTATTTTATGATTTGTGGTGTTTAGTAAGCTGCGTAGGTTAGTTTGGTTTAGTATATAATTTCTTTCCAACCGGGTTGAAGGAAAGTTTGAAACTTGTTATCGCGTGTTAGAGTTGTTGAGTGTTAAAACTTGAAACTTAAAATCATTTTTCAAACAATTCTTCTTGGGCGAGCTGTGCGAGCTTGGATAGAATTCTTGTGCGAATGAATGAAAATATCAAAAGGTTAGTACTGCATTTTCATTTTATCAATTTATTACATAGATTTCCAAATTTACTGCCTTTTTGGGAAAATTTAAAGTTAATTTTACTGCTTCATAGAAAAACAATTTATAAAATATTTTACTACGTTTGGTATGATTTTTATTATATTATTTTGTGCAAGATATTAATGAAGTTTAGAAGAATTTTAACAAAGATATTTTTTATTTTTTTGTTTTCTGTTTTTATTTGCAGATGATCGTGGTATGAAGAATAGAAATGTAAAAGAAACATGAATAAAGAATGGTTAGTACTAATTTAAATTTATTAGTGAAGAATATTTTTAAATTATACTTACCTGTTAATCGTCTGGGAAAAACCGTGAGGGAAGATGTCGTGTATCATGTCCGATGTTGTTAGTAATTTTGCTAGTATGCGAATGATGTTTTTAGTTTGGAGCAGTGGCCAAAGCAATTGAAGTGCTTTAATGGTTTTTAGTTCTTCAGCGCCTACTGCAAATTCGTAAAGTGTGTTTTGAATGAGATTATATATTTTGTGATTATAATTAGTATTGTGAATGATTTCTAATATTGGGATTTCTACAGGGTGGGTAAATTCATGTGGGATAAGGAAGGGTCTGGATTTTTCGGCGTTAAAGGTCTTCGTGATGGGGCAAAATATATACATTTGTGTTACTGGGTCATAATTGCGGAGGATGCCGTGGAGGTTAGTATCCTTGATGCAATAAGTCAAATTAAGAAAAAATGGTGAAGTGTACTTTGAGTTAAGAAACCGAAAACAATGGTGTGGTTGTCTTGATGGAGTATGTAAATCAAAATGATTTTGTATGAAGCGATACTATGTATATGTATGAGTCTGTTTAGTGCGTAACATAATGTCGTGCGAACTGTGCAAATCGCGTTCATGTGGTGCAAGGAAGTGAAAGCTTAGTGAAAATAACTGAAATTTGTCTTTGAAACTTTCGTAAGCTTGAATATCATTTAGTGCTTCAGAAATGATGTGATCATATTTTCTATCAAAAATATTAAGTGTGAATACATATGACGTTTTGATGCAAAATTTTTCTGTTAGTTGTGGGTTTTTAGGAAGCGGTTGTCATCTAGAAACTGGTCTTGATTAGTTCGGATGATATTATGGTCGTAATATTCTATTGTAAATTCGTTAGCTCGGGGTGCAGTGAATGTTTTTAGTAATTTTTTATATCCTACATAAGTAAATTGTCTAGGTGTTAGTGTTGCGGTGAGTCTACATAGCATATTTTTATTCTTTTATATGTAGTCATGAGTACTAGATAGTGGCAGGCAAAGGGGATTAGTAAAATGGTAATATGATGTCCAATGAAGTGTGGGCATTAAAACATGTTCATCTACAAAACGACGTGTGTCGTTAGTGTCGTTAGGTGTGTTTAATGTATATTGTGGGAATGAGGGTAAGGTGATTGCTAGAAAATTTTTCGTGTTGGTGTGTTGTGGATGATTAATATATTCGCAGGCTGTTCCTGGTTTGGTCGGGAATGATGGTTCGGGAATTTCCTTTTAAAAAAGCGATAAGCTCGGTTAGTGCTATTAGATGTTTCGGTGGATGTGGATGATTGTGCTAATGATGCAGTGTAAGCTGAGGAGTGTGTAGGAGTAGGTGGGTTTGAGGATTCTATTGTGGATGAAATTTGATGTATGGTGAGGGTGTTAGGGTGTATTAACTGTTGTTGTAGGGTGATAAAATTATCGAGTTCCTGGGAAATTTGGGGGGTATCTGGAGAATTATTAAATGATCGGTCGGAATGAAGTGGAGAGTAGGTTGGGGTTACTTGCGAAGCATAAGAAGGAGTGGAAACGGATGGGAGTGAAATATTTGGTGGGATTGTTTATAAAGGGGTTTTGAAAAAATTGAGTTGGTTTGAAAATTATTGGATGGAGATGGTTCCGAGTCTGCAAATTCGTCAGGGGTTTCTATATTAGGGTTATTAAGTTGTGGGATGGAGTATAAAATTGAAATAACTGAGTTAGTATCCGAATTCGTGCTTGATGATATAGTTGGGAAATTGGGTGGTGGGAAAACAAAAATTGGATTTATTGGGATTGGAGTGTGGAAGTTGGTTGGGTGGGAATTTGAGCGGTGTAGGGATTCAAGTTGTCGGCTCATCGTGGGCTAAAAAAAGGATTATTTTGAGACTGAAAACCGGTGGTATGGGGTTGTTCTATAATTTGTTCATATGTATTATCATCTTGTGAATGATGTGTCATTATGTGCTGTATGGGACTTTGTGATATATTTGGTCTAAAATTTGGGTTATGTGTTATTCCTAGGTTTCGGAAATTACGTGGGACTAAGGATAATGGATAGTTATGTGGTAGGGGTGGCAACTGTGGTGCGGTAGGTGTAACTTCTATATTATTATGTTCTTCGTCGTACGTGTTCTGTATTGTCGCTATTTTTGTGTTATATTCTTTTATTTGTGTGTCTAGAAGAATTTTGTTTATAGATGAAGAAAAAATTCCAAAAAAACCTGCAAATAGTATGCGTGCTACACTTGCTTGTCTATTTACTTGTGTGTGTATAGCGCATGTGTTATAGTTTCCTTTTAAAAGTGAAAAAAGAAATCCTATAAAGTTAAACATTGCGTATAGGATAGTTAATTTTTCTTAAGATGTAATAGGGCCATCCTAGAAAATCGAGAATTTCATATTTTAGAGTAACAAAGCTAAAAATATTTATTGGTGAAATATCTTGTGGTCTGTACTTTTCACCGTTTAGATATATATAGTCTTTAATGTCTTCAAAATATCCGCTGTAATCTTGTGTATAAATATCTGCAAATCCTGTGGTTTCGGCAAGTTTGCGTAAATTTTGGTCAATTGATTTTCTTTGTATAGTGTCCATTTGTGTTAATAATTCTTGGAATTGTTGTGTTCTAATGTGGTGTTGGATATCTGATTTTGAATATATTCCAATTGATTGTAAATCAATATTTGGATTTCGAGCAATAGCTCTGATGCTTTCGGGTGAAAGTTTTTTGAGTGATTGCATTAACGTAGGGTATGGAGTAAGAAGATAAAATTTATCTTCATCAGGGTTCAATTGTACTACATTGTGGCTATTTTCTGATCCACATGGGACTGCGGTATCCCAAAAATATGTTCGTCTTGAAAGTGTGTCAACAAAATGTACCTTATTTTTATAAAATATAGGGATTCTTTATAGCAGCGTTTATCTTCAAAAACATATAGTGGTGATACTTTTTTGGTACAAGTATAAAACCATAAAATATTTCCTTCCAAAGAAAATTTGATTTATTTCCTGACAATAAGTATCCTGCGTAGGATAATTTCAAAACTGCTAGTGCGAGTGCTTGTAGGATTTGTGTCCTTTCTAATTCGCAAAGTTGGTGAAGTGTTCCTAAATCAGAGAGCAAGATTTCTTAAAAAATTCGACTAATTGTGTAGTCTAACTTCATGTCTAACTGAATATCATAGTGGATATTACCAAAATAAGTGTTATTCATTAGCGATAGTTCTTGTAAACGTGTACTTCGAGTGTCATGTGGCTTTAGTTTTCCACCAGGTTGACCTATGCTTTTTTGAAAATTTTTGGTATATATGATGTTCCTTCGTTAAGAGATTGACCTGTGGCATAAGGGTCAAATTTTATTTTTCCAGTAATCATGTCGAAACCTTTTTCGTATTCAACTAGTATTTCAGAATATTATGTTTCGTAAAGTAGGTTTCTGTATTTGCATGCGATTTCTGTTTCTTGATATATTTGGAAACGTGTTTATTTATTTTCTATATTATGGATATTTCTAAAATCAGTACTTTGTTTTCGTGATGGATGGACTTGTTTGTATGGAATTGATTCTATAAAATATTTGTCGTGAAATTTTATCATTCGAGCGTGTATTTTCGCTACTTGAAATGTCGTGCATGTATCTTCGGGAAACCAAACAATTGTTGCTTGTGTCCGTGTTGTAGGATCACAATAACTTTGATCGTTTTTACAAGATAATCTAATTCCTTCATAGATCATTGTGTTGTCGGATAAATCTCGTGTGAGTTGTATTTTTTCGTGTTGTATTTTCCAATCGAAAAACATTATTTCTTGATATCCTTTATTTTTTGTGTCTGCTTTGCAGTTTGATGGATTATTTATTCCAATGTGTGGTATCCAGTGCTTATCGTGTATGTCATAAGTTAATCTTCCGTGTGCGCCGTTGTATGGGTATTTTTCATCTAGTTTTATATGTCCTTGATATCTTTCAAGTTCTGCTTGATGTACAGAATTGGCAAAGACTTGAAAATTTACTAGTTTTCTGTCGGTGTTTTTATTTCTTGTGATATTTAATCTGAGTAGTTTGTTTTTACAATCATCGGGATTTAGATGTAGAAGTCGTTCTATATTACTTTGGTAGAATGATTCGTGGTCAAGTCGGTTTTTATTTCCGTCTGAAACTTGTGAACAATGTATTTTCTTTTCGGAAAATGTTGCTGTAAAATTATGTCCTGCGACTGTTGTTGCTCGGGCTCTTGAATACTGTGTCGCTATTACATTTGTAGTTTCCTTGCTTGTGTTTCTGCTTCGCATTGTGATACTTGATTTTTTGCATATTTGTGTAGTGTTTTTTGTTCATTTTCTTCACAATCGTAGTGTGTTACTAATAAGTCCTGGGGTCCTGTGCGAGGAGAAGGATTTGTGTTCTGATCGGAAAATATTAGAAAAAAGATTTGTTGAAATATCAATATTTTTAGAATATACATGTGTATGATAATCCTGAGTATGGGTTATAAAATGTGATGTAACCAATTGTCTTTTTGGTATATCTGTCGTACTTTGATGATTGTTCTCGATATCTAGCGTCGAGGTTATTTGGAGAATTTAGGGGGAAAGGCGTCGGTGACATCTGGCTTATTGATGGTGTTGATGGTAATGGTAATGTTTCTGGTAGTGATGATGATGTTGTTGTATCCGTAGAAAAATCTATTGGGTCATTTATTAGATTTGGTTGACCTTGTGTGAATGAGTGTGTTGTCAAATATGGTAGTCGTGATGTTTGGCTGGGAGGATTAAAGGGATTTTCACGTATTTGTTCAGATGTTGGTGTTGAACCTAAGTAATCTGAGCGTATACTTGAGGTGCTACGTTGTGAAAGAAGTGTGGAGGTTTGTGGTAATGTGCTATTTGGTTTTCTGGAGTAATTGGTGATGGGGATTGGGGTATATCAAAATGAACTCGGGGGGTTTGAAAATTTCTATTTCGTCGTGGATGTATAATTTGTCTATTTATTTCAAAATATTTTTGATTTTGACTAATGTGTATTATTCTACTTAATTCTTGTGGTAATGTTGGGTATAAATTATATGTTGGTTCACTTAGGGGTGCCTGTTGCTGAACTGGTTCTAATGGCTCGGATAAGCGAGCGTGTCGTTCTTCAAAAGTGTATGGGTTATCTTGGAAAGAAATTCGTGTGGATGTTTGGGGGTTATTGGTAATTGTAGGTATTGTCGGGTTTTCTTGGGATGATGTCGGTGAAGACTGATCTTGTGATTGTTGATTAGCAATTTTTGAAAGTATTTTGATTTGTTTTTTCTAGTGAAAAAAATTATATTTATTGAAGTTTTCTTCAAGGAAAAGAATTAAGAGGATGTGATTATTGCCTTTTTTATACATTTGCACATTGTCAATATTAGGGATGATAAAATTGTTATAAAAATTACAAATAGTAAAAAAATATCTGTTCTACTAAAAATTGTTTGTATCATTTAAATAAACTTTGGGTTATCGTACCTGTGAATATAGTCAACGATTTGGGAAAGTTGGAGATATATTTCAAATAGGGAGTAGAAAATTTAAAAAATGTTGCAAAAAGTTATTAAAATTATTATAAAAGCTTCAAAGGTATCAAATAGAAATTTGAATAAAAGTTTAAGTATTGTGAAAAAGTTTATGAAAATGTTGAAAATTGTTTTTTTTTTAAAGATATTGACTGATCGAGAGAAGTTCATTTAAGAAATGATTTCTTGGTCGAATACTTTTTGTTGTTTGAGGCTATATTCAAGTGTGGTCGAGTTATTTATTGATTTTTTGACAAGTGGATTGAGTTTTGTGAAAAGTTGTTGGGGGCTAATTTTATGGTGTTTGGGAGGTCCTCTTTGCTTTATTTTTATTTGTGGGGTGATCTGGGGTATTTTTGTGATTTTTGTACTTTGGGCCAAATGAATAGGGTCGTATTTTTACTTTAGGCTATTTTACCATTTTTGGTTGGAGGGTTTTTGAGGTCTAAGATGGGAAAATTTTGTTGATCTTTGCGTTATTAAATAAGAGAGGGTCATGATATTATGGTGGTGTTTATTTTAGTTGTTAAGTTTGAGTAGTTTGCTTATTTTTGACCTGGAGGTTGTAAAGTTATAGTTATAGATATGCCTGGAGTTTAATATCTTTCGTCTAATAGGTTGGTGTTATAGTTATAGAAGGTGACGGATTGAGTGAATCCTATTGGCTGAACGGATTTGAACTAGAATTGTTGCGTGTTTTGTCAGCATGTTATTTTGAAAATTGAAGATTCAATTTGATCGAGAGGTGCGAATATTTTAAAATTAAAATTGTTTTTGAAATTCAACTTTCTTTACTATTTTAGATTGTGGGATGAATGTTTTGTAGTTTTTACGTGGTTGATTTCTAAGTCGTGATGATTTTTCATATTTTCCTATTTTTTTTTTCTTTTTGAGGTGTTTTTTGATCTAGATTTTTTGTATTGATTTGAGTTATAGTTGGTTTTGTATTTTGTTTTCCATGACGAATGTCATGTTGTTCATCTATTTCTTTTTCCGTGTGTGGATGACTTTGAATAACTTTTAAACCTGTGAAAGAATATACTTGAGTTAATTCGCGTAGTGCGTACTCTTTTGGGTAGTAAGGCAATAAATTGTTCCGATGTTGAACAATTTCTTTTTGGTTTGAATCGGTAATTTTATATGTTACGTCAGTGGGTTTGGCAATTATTTGGTTTGGTCCTTTGCGAAATTCCTTTTTGTGTATTAAAATTAGGTATTATGACAAATTTTCTAGTTTTTAAATCTGAGGCTGGTGTAAAGCGTGAATTAATTTGTTCGTTAATGTTTTGCCTTTGTATCAATTTTTTTGTTACTCTTTGGTAAATTTCATTGTTTTTTTTATTTCTATTTAAAATCCATTCGGTGTGTGTGCCAGAGGCTAATTTAAGGATTTGTGGGTGATAGAAATGATCTTCATCATGCGTGTGTAAAGGTAGGTTATAACAAATTGAGTCTTTATTTGGTTGGCAATAACCTTGTGCATTTTTATGAGAATTTGTTGTAAACATAATTGGTTTACGTGGCTTTTGATTAAAAACCATTTCGTATGGTGGCCTTTCTATAGTTGTCGTAATTTGTGAATTATATAATAATGGGAAATCATTTTACATCTGCTGACCATTCTGTGTATCTTGTATCATTTCCATTTATGATACATCTAAGATATTCTTGTAGTGAACGGTTCATACCTTCAACTAAACCGTTTGTCCGAGGTGCATGAGATGTACATGGTTTATTTTTGATGTTATATAAGTGACATAGTGTGATGATTTCATTATTTATGAATTCTGTACCGTTATCTGTAACTAAGATTTCGGGTAATCCGAATTTAGCTATCCAGTGTTCATAAAGTGTTGTGTAAGCATCATAAGCATTAGAATGTGGTACTGGGTTGAGTGCTACATAATGTGTAAATGCATCAACAATTACCAGAATGTAGGAGTTTCCTTCAGAGGATGGTGAAATTGGTCCTTTTGTATCAAATGAAATACGATGGTTAAAATATAAACTTTGTCCTTTAAAATCTTGTTTTTGTGCTATTTATTTTTGATTTTGAATAAGGTTTATTTAGCTGACATTTTATACAATCATTGCATAATACTTTTATCCAAATTGGTGCATTTGGGAAAAAAAACTTTTGTAGAAAATTTGAATACGTTTTCTCTGATCTAGATTGTCCTTTGGTATTTTGTATATGTGAAATGTAAAAGCTATTAGTATCATACTTAAATGGAGACATGGAACTGTAGAATCATTTAATTGATATTCTAGAAGGTCTGTGTTTTTATTAATTGTTGTATTATTAAATTTTCGGAATTATCGGAGGAGTGTTTTATTTCCTAAAATTGTGGTGTCTGCTTTTACGGGCTTAGTCTTGTACTTGCGCCATGATTTTGTTGTCTAATTACTGGGTCAAGGTTTTGATATTGTTTTAAGAGTTCAAGTGTAATTTTATCTGTTCGAGGGAGAAAAATTTTGTCAATATCTAATTTTGATAGAGGAATTGTGTCAAGTGGGTCATGGAGGTCAAAAACTTGATTTATTGTGTATTTTGAATCATTTGTTTGTGGTCCTGATAAATTTATTTTAACAGTTAATTTTTTTTCTCAATTAAAGGAAAAAAGTCTTTTTTATACGAGTAGATCAACTTCGTAGTGATTAATTTGGCAATCTAAGTAAATTGGGAATTGTTGTAGATTATTTATTTGTGATTGGTCAATGTCAGTTTTTACTGCATATTTGCATTCTAGTCGGGGTGATGTTTCGTCTTTTGAAAGGTAAAATTTTATATTTTTTGGTATTTCAACTGTAGTTTTTCGTGTAAGTAATTCAGGTGGTGTATTTCGACTTATTGTATCTGGTAATGCAAGATTCTTTCCTGCTGTCCAAACTATATGTAAGTTTGAAAATTTCATTAGAACTAATTGAAATCTATAAACTCGGTGATTTGGATTTGACTTTTGTGTAAAGAAAAAATGATTGGTTTATGATCTGCGAATAGAACTTTTGGATGTTTTGATCCAAGTATCAGAAATTCATATTCTGTAAGTGTATAAATTATAGCTGTACATTCTCTCATTAGAGTTGAGAGTCGTAGCACTGCTTGAGTGAATAATCGGGCAATTGCTGATATAAGGTTCATTTTATTTGTACCACTATGTGATTGTAGTAATGCTGCGCCGATGCCAAAATTTGAAGCATCGCACATTGCATAGAATGGTTGATTTGGATCTGGAATTGTGTTTGAAATTTGTTCTGTTAAAAGTTTTTTAATTTCTTCAAATCGTGTTGGATGTTCAGTGGTCCATTCAAATTTTTTTTGTTGTCTGAGGATATTATAGAACGGTCTTAAATATAATTGCATTTTATAAACGTACTTGCTTAAGAAATTTAACATTCCAAGAAATTCTTGGATTTTCTTTTTGTTTGTTGGTGGTTGAAGTTTTTGAATAGCATCAATGCGTGATTTTAATGGAGTGATTGTGTTTTTTTCTATATAATGTCCTAAAAATTTAACTCGTTTTAAAAAGAAGTGTTATTTATCGGGAGCGGCCTTCAGATTTTCAATCTGAAGTATTTTATGATAGTGTTCTAAAACCGTAAACATTTCCTCTTTTGTTTGTGATTGCATAAAAACATCATCTAAATAGGTGATTGCGTTTTTCTTGAAAATTTGTGGTCTAAAAATTTTACTCATAAAAGCTGAAAATGCTGCTGGTCCTATGGAAATTCCATAGAATAGGCGATTAAATTCATATTGTTGATTTCCAATAACAAATTGTGTTAAAAGTCGTGATTGTTGATCTAGTGGCATTTCATTGTATGCAATATTAATATCTGCGGTTGTAATGTATTTTCCATTTATCTTTGTTACGATAACTTGTATTGGTTCAATAGGCCAATTGCATTCCGATTCGTCAATTAGTGAATTGAGGTATCTAGCGTCCAAAATTATTTTTAATGATTCTCATATTGCTAGAATGATAACAGGGTTGATAAAAGTGTTACCTTATGGTTGTTCTTCTTTTTTACTGGTCAGATAATTTTGTATTGTTCTAAAATATCAAGTAATCTATTGACTTTGTCGTGTAAATGAATCTGTACTTTACTAGCTCTTTGTTTTTTGAAAACTGCGTTAGGTTTTAACGGGAGATGTAGTGATGAACTAATTTTTACAACGTCAAATTTTGATGTTGCGTAGACTGTTGAACATTTCAACAGTTGTTTTGCTAATTTATCAAATTCAATTTGTGTAATTTGTGAATGTTCAATATTAAACTTTGTTAAAAACTTTTGTTGTTCTATTGTGTATTTCGTTATTTTGAATGTTGCCTTAAAATATGGTGTTTTTGTGAAGTAATCTGTGTTTCTTTTTCCATTACTTATTATGTTCTTTATGGATAATTTTTCGTCAAGAATTGTTGATTGGCAAATATCTAATAATTGGAGTATATTATTAACGCGGTAGGCCACTTCATTTGTAGGTGAAATTGTAGCATTCGTTTCACAATATCCTAAAGTCCTAAGGGTAATGTTACTTGATATGGTGTATTATTATACACGTGTAATGAAATGATGTCGGAGTTCGTGTTCTTCGAATATTTTATGGATGAGTGTTTCACGTGTTTCCGTTGTTGATTGTAAATGGGGTAAAATTTTGAAAAAAAGGGTGGTTGTTTGTTCAATTTTGGACGAATGTTAGGGCTGTATTTTTTGTTTTTGTGTATTTATCTTTGATATAGATCTTACTATTTAAGATGTTTATTGTTGGTATATATTTAGATATAAATGGTATGCCAATGATATTGTGTTTAATATCAGTAATAAGAAATATTTGTTTGAATGGTTTGTTTAAAATTTTGTTTTGTTCAATTGTTCTCGTGGGGAGAAGAAAAAATTGGATTTTTCCATAATTTACTAACGCCTATGTCCTAAAAATTTAACGCGTGTTAGAAAGAAATGTGATTTATCGGGAGCTGCCTTCAGATTTTCGTTCTGAAGTATTTTATGATACTGTTCTAAAACTGTAAACATTTATTCTTTAGTTTGTGATTGCATAAGAACATCATCTAAGTATGTGATTGCTTTTTTCTTGAGTATTAGTGGTCTAACAATTTTACTCATAAAAGCTGAAAAAGCTGCTGGTCCTATGGATATTCCATAGAATAAGCGATTGAATTCATATTGTTGATTTCCAAGAACAAATTGTGTTAAACGTCGTGATTGTTCATCTAGTGGCATTTGATTACAAGCACTATTCATATCTGCGGTTGTGAAATATTTACCATTTATCTTTGTTAAGATAACTTGTATGGGTTCAATAGGCCATTTGCATTTTGATTCGTCAATTAGTGAATTGAGGTATCTAGCGTCTAAAACTTTTTTTAGTGATTCACCTTTTGCTAGAATGGTAACAGGGTTGATAAAGGTGTTACCTTTTGGTGGTTCTTCCTTATTTACTGGTGAGATAATTTTGTATTGTTCTAAAATGTCAAGTAATCTGTTTACCTTGTCATGTAAGTGAATTGGTACTTCACTGGCTCTTTGTTTTTTGAAAACTGCGTCAGGTTTTAACGGGACATGTAGTGATGAATTGATTTTTCCAACGTCAAATTATGATGTTGCGTAGACTGTTGAGTATTTTAGCAGTTGTTTTGCTAATTTGTCAAATTCGATTTATGTAATTTGTGAGTGTTCAAAATTAAACATTGTTAAAAATTTTTGTTGTTCTTTTGTGTAATTTGTTATATTGAATGTTGGTTTAAAATATGGTGTTTTTGTGAAGTAATCTGAGTTTCTCTTTTCATTACTTACTATGTTATTTATGGATAGTTTTTCGTCAAGAATTGTGGATTGGCAAATATCTATTAATTGGAGTATTTTGTTTACGCGGTAGGCTAGTTCATGTATGGGTGAGATTGTAGCGTTTGTTTCGCAATATCCTAAAAGTCCTAAGGGTAATGTTACTTGATACGGTGTATTGTTATACACGTGTAACGAAATTATGTCGGAATTCGTGTTTTTCAAATATTTTATAGATGAGATCGTGATTTTGAAAAATTTGTGAATAGGTTTAAATTTAAAATCTGACATAAAAAATTGTTGTTTATTTTGACTTGTATCATACTGGTGAACTTGTTATATTGAAAAATTATATATATTTCCTGATAATGGTTTCAAGTGTTTTCGTTGTTGGTTATAAATTGGATAAAATTTAGAAAAGAATGGTGGTTCTTTGTTTAATCTTTGAAAAAATGTTAGAGCTGTATTTTTTGTTTTTGTGTATTTATCTTTGATTAGTATTTTACTATTTAAGATGTTGATTGTTGGTATATATTTTGATATAAATGGTATGCCAATGATGTTGTGCTTAATATCAGTAATTTGAAATCTTTGTTTAAATGGTTAGTTTAGAATTTTATTTTTGCTCCATTGTTCTTGTGGGGAGAAGGAATATTTGGATTTTTCCATAATTTACTAATGTTGATCCTTGTGCTGTTGCTAGTTTACTAGAGGCTGCAAGAGGCGTTAATTTGCGATGTAATGTTTTGATTTCATTCCATGTGGGAATATTAATTATGTTTGATTCTGCTCCTGAATCAATTAAAAAATCAATTTCAAGATCTGGTGGTTGAATTTCTTTGTTTCTTGGACTTTCTAAGAGAAATGGTATTGTCCAAATTTTTTCTCTGGGTTGTTCTTTTTGTATATTTTGATAAAATGATTTGTGTTTGAACATTGTGTTTTGTCCTTTTCATCGGGTTTAATTACCGTGTTAATTTAGTTTACTTCTTGTGCAGTTTGTGTAGTATCGATGGGACCAATATAATAATTGTGAAGAAGTTCAAATTGATTTTCATATGTATGCGATGTAAATAGTTGTTCGTATATGATAGGTTCATAGTCATTTTCGTCTGTTATCATATTTACAGAGATGGTGTTTTCTGTATCACTTTCTGTATCTGACGATTCACAATTTATATGGTTGAGTTGTAGTTCGTTACTTCCGGTGTCATCAATACCTGGGGGGTCTGATGTTGTTTCTTCATTTGTTTGCACTTGATTAATATGTCTTCGATGTTTTGGTGTACTACTTTTGTATCGATGTTTAGAATTATTATAATGGTTATTATTCCTATGTGGTGACTGGGAATATTTTCTATATTGATTGTTATAACTTGAACTTCGATTTTGTGAATTGTTCCGTGATCTGTTTTGATAATTATCATTTGATCTGTGATAGTTTGATCTATTATACGAGTTATTTCTGGATCGATTGTTCGGGTAATTCTGATTTCGATTGTTCGAATAACTTCTATTTCTATTATGTGAATAGTTTCTATTTCTGTTGTATGAGGAGTTTTGTGATTGATTATTGGAATAGTGTTTATTTCCTGGATTTGATTGGGAACTGGATCTAGAAACAAATTGTATTGCATTGGAATTTGATCTCGAATAGTTATTTCGACTATTTGATTGATTATAATTATTTTGTGAAAAATTTTGTGTATTTCTTCGTTCTGGTGATCTTCCTCTATAACTTGAGTCATATGATGGTGATTGACTCCTTGTGTAATTTGTGTTGTTCGGAAAAGGTTTTCCTGAACTGTTATTACTATATATATTTTTGTTTGGTAGATTTTGATCTTTTTTCATATATTGTTAGAACGATTTATTTGGTTCTTTATGCTTTTGAGGTTTATTCTGATTATCTTGTTGTTTTTGTCTACATTCGGAAAGGCTGTGTCCGTATCGTCGGCAATAATTACACAATTTTTGAAGGATGGTTTGCCTTTGAAATTTGGATGTTTTTTATAGATATTTAGTATTTCAGTGATTTTTTCAATTAGATCTGTATCTGATTCCTGTATGTTATTTATATGTGTAGTGTTTGTTTCAATTCGATTAACATATTGTAGTTTCAGATTTTCCGTTTCTTCGAGTTTCATTGTGATTTCCGCTTGCTCTAGTTTATCTACTAGTTTTCGAAAATCTAAATCTGGTTCTCGAATTGAGGAAGGATGAGATGCTCTCTTTTTCATTGCTATTTTCCTTAATTGAGGTGTTAAGGTCATCATTAAAATTTCTGTCAATTTTGTGTTTTTCTAGTCATGTGTATTAAGTGAACATGCTTTTCGAACTAGTGTTTCTATACGTACTGCTAATTGTTTGATAGTTTCATTTGGTAATCTGCAAATTTCTTAACATAAAGTTCTTTGGTGTTGTTTATTTCTTTCGGAGTCAAACATTTTTAAAAGTTCTTTTGTAAATCTCTTCCAGTCTGATTTTATTTCTATAGGTAATACTGAAAACCAATTTTGAGCTGCGCCATCTAAGGTTGTTTGTATCAGTGCTGTGCGTCTATGTATCCAAGTTTGATGTAGTGGCGTATTAATTGGTTCAGGTCCTATGTTTAAAATTAAACTTGCTGTTACTGCATTTAAATAATCTTCTACAGAATATTCAGGGTCTGTTCCTGTAAATACCATCAGTGGTTTATTGGATGTTATTGATGATCCACCCATGAGGTATGGATATATTGTCATCTGTAGTGATTCTGCGGCATTTGGTTTTTGGGAAAAATTTGAAAGTTGATTTTTTGTTATTTCGTGTTGCTGAAGATAATATGGAAGCGGTATTTCATTTTGCATTTGAGTTAGTTGATAAGAATGCATTGACATTGGATTTTGTGGTTGTATTGGTTGAAAAGATTGTGTGTTAAATGGATTTAGTATATGCATTTGTTGTGGATGTTGTACATCTGTTGGGTTTTGTGGGTAAATTTTCATATTTCGAGATGGTTGAGGTTGTCGTGGTCTTTGTGCGCGATATTCTTTAGTATATGGTGCAAAAATATCTGGTTGGTGATAATCATCTTCATCGGATGATAAATAGTTTGTATTAAATGGTGCATGTTGGTTATTTTTATTTTCTTGGAAGAATGGGTAGTTTTCAGTATAATCCTGTGTAGATTGTGGATTATCTGGAAAATTTACTGAATTTGTCGATGTTTTCGGGAGATTCGAATAATGAGACCATTCGTGATTTAACTTTTGTGTCTTTTTCGGGGAGGTTTATTTGTTCTTTGTTTGTGAGCATAATGATAATTGTGTTCTGCAAAGGTGTTTCTTGTGAATGATTTTCGTGTTTTTGACGGTATTGTCATTAGTCTAGATGTTTGATAATCCATATGTGATATTTTGGAGCAACCGAGGATTTAACGGTTGATTGCAAGGTTACTTGTGTCAGTGAAGTTTTTGTATTTCTTGGTGTTGTTAAATTTGGGTGTATTGTTGAAATACTCTATTGTGTAGTTGTTGTTGTTTGGACGATTTCTTCATTTATGAAGTGTGATGGTGTTTGAATATCTTGTTGTGTAAGGTTTCTAGTTCCATTAAGTTTGCCATTGTGTATGACGGTCGAATTTAAACTTTTATTTCGTGTATCAGGTAAAAATGTATTGTAGTTTAATGGTGTTGCATCAATGGTTGTTAATGGTATTACTTTTACATAATCTCTGTGTTAAGATATTGTACTTTTTGCTTGACTTGAGATAGATTGTGGGATATTTATAAATGTAGGATGAGACCATTCAGGGTCCCAAACGTAGTCTGATTGTTCTGTAATGGCAGTGTCATCATTTGAACTTTGAGGTGTGAAATTAAGTCTAAATTATATGTGAAATAATCTATTATAAACCATGCCAAAATTTTTTGTAAGTCATGTTTAGTGTGTTGTGAAACATCATCTTTAGTGAAATTTTCTTTGATTGTATGTAGAAAAGTTGAAAATAATGCAATTTCATTTCATACTTTTGTATGTTTGGATGTTTCAGTTGGTGAGATAATTTGAAATTCTGTTTTTTCTAATATAGAGATATAAGTATATGTTATTGCAAAAACTTCGTTAGTGAAAATGGAGTTTGCTCTTTGTGAAGTATGATATTGTATGCTTTGATATATTCTAGGAATACTTTTGAAAATTCTAATTCAAGATCATCTGTTTGAATTACATATTTACGATGATTCGTATTTGGTGTGCTGAATTCTATGGTGTAGATTCCATATTGTTGTGTTAAGTTACATATGTCTTTCAAATATTGTTCAATAATTTGTCTTTTGATTTTTACATCTGGGAATTCTGCTTTGCATGAACTGATTCCGGGTTCGAACAAATTTACAAGAGTAAATTCTTGCAAAAATCATGTTGCCCTCTATCATCGGGTGAATCTATGAGGAAGGGGTAAACCTCTTCGTCATCTGTACTATCGTCACTGTGAGTGTGGCTCATTTTTTTTGATGACTGTTAATATATAGCTATCAATGTGTCTGATTGGTTGATTCCAGCTATACAGGTGTACTGGTTTGTGTTTGTATTGCTTTTTTATTCTTCTTTTTCCTCTTTTTGATGAATTTGAAGTTGTTTCTGAATCGGAAAAATATAATTGATCGTGAATGGGACAATTTTATCAATTGATTCTTTTAATTTGTAGAGTTTATCTAAACTGCTGGCTTCTGATTCAGAAAATGCGTTTCTATTTTTTGGAAATCTTTTTCGTGTGATTTGTCTTTGTTTGTTTATAATTTTCCTTTTTATTGTTTGTCGTTTTGTTTTATTGTATCCAACTGTTTGTGTATGAGGTGTGATTACAAGATCGTATTTTTTGTTATCTATTTCACAGTTGTGTAAAACGATTGTTTGCTTGTTTCCTAGATTTTTGAATGACATGAGGTTTAGGATGAGGGATGCAAAAAGTTGTTAGGTATTTCTATTTTCTTATACTGTTAGTCCTTACGATTTTTTGTTTAGCTTAACCTGGGTCTTTTTGTTCAGGGTTGGAGAGAAAAGTATATCGATTTCGAAGAATGATTCTTTAATTTCTCGTCGCTAGTCTAAGCTAAGTTGTTAACTTACTTTATTTTACTTAGGGGTAGTGATTGTGTTCAAGGGTTGGAGAATAATAAATCGATCCACAAGGTTCAGGTATAATTAGAACACAAGTCGTTCGTTAGATACTATTTTAAACTTAGTAAGTCTAAGATCTATCCTGGGTCCGGTAAGAGGAGGGTTCAAGTGAAGGACAAATAACCGAAGTTCTTCACTGTTTATCTTAATTTGAATGGTTAGTTTTATTAAAAATTTCTATTAGTCTTGGGTCTTTTAGAAGGGTTGGATAGTGAATCGACGTTTGAGGTCGTTAGACACTTGCTAAGTGGGTGGGGGAAAACAAAATTGTTCTTTTTGATCCAAGGATAGGCCTTGATGATCAGGTTTTAAATTTAGCGAAATAGAAAATTAATTAAGATCCAAGGATAAGCCTTGATGATCTGATTTTAAAATTAAGTGAATATAAGTTTAAAATGGTTTAAATTTATTTAAGAAAAAGATTTAGTAATTTAATGATATTAGTGAGCTTATGATTGCTGTTATGTTTAGGTGATGAAGCTGGGACAACAGATGATTTATGATTACTAACAATTTATTGTCATGCTACTAATTTTTATTTTCATTTTCAATAAATATTTTTCAAATATGTTTTATATAAGACTGCAGAAATTAAGAAAACGATCTGAGATTTTTTTATCAATCGTTATTGTACATTAATAATTTTGTTTAGCGCCTGAAATGATCATGAAGATTTACTTCAAAAATTTATGTTTGCAACTGAAAATCTAAATTCATTGCTAATAAGATTCTAAATACAAAAGTTTGTGTTGGCTTTTGCCGTACAATCATAAAACTAAATGGTAAGTTTCTACTTTGTCGTATGTCGTCTCTTGTTCGATTTCTTCTTCCAATTCCGGGTAGTTCTATTATTGTTCGGAATATTGGTTCTGATCTATTGAGTCGTAGAGACATTTCGATTAAATTATTATCGTATAACATTTTGAAAATGTTTTGTCTAATTCCTAAACTATTTTTGGTTAGTTCTAAGCTATTAAGGTCATATTCGAGACTTATGGTCGCACCAGATAAGTTACAACTTATGTGGTTAACTCATAGAGTAATTTCGGATAGGGTACACCGTCTGCTCGTCACGCTATCTTATTTTCGGCCGGATAGACTCGTGCAACTTCTTAGTCTAATACCGATCCTAATCTTACTCTTATAGTTTCTAGTCTCAGGGTGTTTAACTAGTCTCTGCTAGGTTCAATAGATCTAGGGTATACTGGTTTATTGCGTCCGTTGAAGTTCTCTTGGAGAGACAACTAATTTCTAAGATAAATTCAAATCTCTCTGGTGCTGAAGTTACAAGTAATTTCAGCACTTACAAATAAGTGGGTTGTTAGTTAGATGGATTATGATTGGTTAATATTAAATACTTTACAGTGGTAAAATATCCAATTTATCCAATCATAAAATATAGATCAGGTTCCACTATGCTTGCCGCACTACCAGTTTAAGCCTGGAATCCACTGTCCATTAGTGATAAGTTTTTATGTGAAGTACTCCGAAGTTTTCTTCCCCTTGTTTCAACAGTGCTTATTTTGGGCTCCGCAGTACCATAATGATTATAAGCAATCCAGTCATAACCATAGCACTCTCATATCACAAAACCTCATCTCTGACTACCCTGTTGATATCTGGAAGCTAAATGATGTTTTTCTACTTGGAAATCGTTAATTATCAGACTGTGGGTGACACCATGCACCGTTGCTAAGAAACGATGGAGGAAAAATTGTTACGCTGGCAGCGTTGAACGTAATCATCGCAAAATTTTTAGCAACTTTTTAAAAAAAAGTTGTGTATTAAATCCAGATCATTGCACCAAATCTACAAACAGAAAACGGTAAACTTGTACCATTTGCGAGAGGAGGAGTTTGTTTTGACTTTGAAATTTAAAAGTTTTGGAAAACTTATTGGAAAAAAATTACTTGTTCAAGCAGCACCGGAATTAGGAATATCGCAACCCAGAAGAAAACACCGAAACAAGCCTAAAAAGCACAGTTAAAACACGATCAAAATCAAGTTCGAGGTAGGGGCAGCAATTTTTGTATGATCAGAAAAAGGAAGACGGAAAAAAACAAAGAAAAATTTATTTCAAAGAAACGGATTCCACTGAGACGTCGTGCCAGTTTTTTCACCAAAGTGTGAAATTATTTCCAATTGATTACCGGTTGAAGCAACTCAAATTTCATTACAATATTTTGAAAAACCTTCATTACCCGTAACATTTGAAAATGCTTTCATTCAAAAATTGGTTCATCTTTTTCACTTGATTCTCCTATGCTCGAGTTTAAAAACTTATGGGAGAGAAATAGCGAATTCGATCTTCAACAAACTTTCTGGCTCTAGAAGTAGTTCATGAAACTTGAAATTCTTCGCCATAAATAACCTAACAAACAAAGTATTCAAGTCAATCTCTAAACGAATATAACCATTCAAATGTTATCCTTGATTTTTGAAAATTCAGCAGCCCTGTCCCCAATGAATTTACTAAATAAACGTTCAATGATTACAGTAGTAATTATGTCAGTTTGATTGAAAGGATCAAGTCGGTGAAAGCAAGCAATTTGCGGCAATCGGCTTAGCTTGTCAATTAAGCTCACTGCCAAGTCAGAATAACTAAAAGGTTGCTTTCGACCAGTTCCTATCGAAACTTTCTGTCATGTCGAATCGACTTCTAGAATATCAAAACCGGGTAGTCAGATTTCATTAGCTGAGCTTGTCAATTAAGCCCACAGCTATGTCAGAATAACTTAAAGAATAATTCGGAACACTTCCTATCGCATATGTCTCAAGCTTTTTCCTAATTCATCATCATGACTAAGGCACTACTGCCCATTGTCAGCCACATATTGAGTCCCGAACTATCGCACGCCATCGCTTTCTGTCCAGGGCTGCCTCCATGCAGGCATCTTTCCAGCACAATCTCCACTTGTCTGCCCTCATGTTCGGTGGTTTCAGAACACGTTCGAGGTCAGCAGCGACTGTTGATCTCCATGTTCTTCTGACCCCACCTCTTGGTCTTTTCCAAGTGGGCGCCTTCTCGAAGAACAGTGCCTCCTTCGTCACTCTCTCATCCGGCATTCTGAACACATGTCCACACCACTTCAGTCGCATACGCCTCAGCACATAGTCCTTAGGTGAGTCAAGTTGTGCTTTGCGAAGCAGTTCCTGGGTAGCTATTTCGAATGCATTGTAGACAAATCGCCGTGCACACCTAGTTTCGAATGAGGACAACCTGGCCAGGTCCCCTTTCTTAACCGGCCATGTCTCAAGCTTTTTCCTAATCATTCCAAAAAATAAGGTTGTGCCCTTATTATAAAATTGTTGCAAGACCAAACTGTGTATTTTGCCACTTTTATTCTTTTTTTTGTTATTTCTTTCACTTTCATGGTTCAGACAAAATTTCAACAAGTTCAAAGATTTGTCTCTGGAATCCAGGAGCATAAAGAGACAAAAATGTGCGCCTATCCAGTGCACACTTTGGCCTAGTGATGAGTTGAAAAAAATTTTAATCTTTTTTGATACCAACATCTTTTAAGTATCATAAAAGAATTCGTGACATAAGTTGGGAAGAGTTTGATTTAAGCATAAGTTTAAAGCGAACTTCATTTTTGTTCACTATTTCGATCAAGACATCAATTGTGGTGTTTTTTTAGCGTATAAAATTAGATTTTCTACGGCAATGTTTTGAAAAGTTTTTTGTTGTATAGCTCATATAGTAATAAAATTTTAAAATCAATTTTTTTTCTAGATATTTAAATTTTTGTTTGCTTTTTCACCTAACCAGTTGCTAAATTGTTATGCAATTCCAACGGTAATCTAAATTCAAGTTTGTTTTGCCCATGCAAACACAAAATTTCATTAAATTTTCCTTGAACTTGATGCTTATAGTTAGCGACTAGGAAAAGATCGGCGAGCAGATGTGTAAAAAAACATATCGGCAGCGCTTGAACTCACAAATAACCGACAAAAGATCGATTTTTTTTCGAGCGTCTTTTTTAAGCTCAACAAAGACAGCCAAAAATAAAGAATGTATGTAGCACTTCTGGGCGTGCGTATCAAGTTTTTTTTTGTTTCAATTTTTGTTTCAACTCAATCACACGTATAATTTTCTCTCTGCGGGAATTCTAGTTTAATATAGATTGATTCTTTTTCAACTAATCATTCGAATCGAAATGAATTACTCTTTCATCATTGCTATAGTTTTCTGCATGGCTCTTCAACAGAGCCTGGCGCAAAATATGAGGTGTTATATGTCCTATGACTGTCCAGGTCATATGGCGTGTCTTGGGGGAAAATGTTACCCTGGTAAAAGAGAGGATACATTTGAGAAAAGAGCTTTTTGCGTGGGAAATCACCAGTGCTGGCCGGCTGAGAGATGCTTGAACAACAAATGTCAATACAGATGATGTGAACACCCATTCTGTGAACACTCTGCAACTAAGAATCAACTATGAAAATATCACTATCTGTCTGCATTCATCTTTTTCCGAGTACCACAATCTTAGTCGGTCGCGCATGTTGATAGTGCATAGATGCGATCCAAGTTGCGATATGGTCGGTTAAGAAATAAATCGCGTACCTTGTCTAATGTTTTCCATAATCGTTATGTACAACCAAACGCTCGTTATGTACAACCAAACGCAAGAAAATGAAATTTATCAACCCTGTACCCCATTGGATAACTATAATTTCTAAATCACCTTCACCTAAAAGTTCCGTTCAATGGTTTAGTTTAGAATAAAATAAAATCATTGGATTTTTTTGTTGGATTCAATACGGAATTTAATATACAGCTATATAAGTTGCTAAGATGCACAAAATCTGCAATAAACTTTTTACCGTTTATTGTATCAAAATCACAAATCACAGTAATTACAAATCACCCCTTCTTAATCCCAGCTTTAACACCTAAAACATCATTACGAGTACAAACTGTGCATTCCGCAACAAGGACGCTCCCTTTTGTTTTTCTTTTGTTCTTTGCTTTCCTTGATTGTTCCGAACATTGTTCCGTTTAAAGACTTGTCTCTGGATTCCAGGAACATACGAGCACAAAAATGTGCGCTTATCGAGTGCACAGTTTAGCCTCGTAAAGATAACCGCACAAATTCAAGAAACTAACAGTTCAGTACCTTTTAAAAGGAGGCAAACTAAAAAAATCGTGTAAAATATCGTGTAAAAAATCACGAAACTTTATCGACTTGAAAGTGGAATTTATTCGATGTGAAAATTTTACCCATTGATACAGATTTCTTAAAATAAGTTAAATTTATGAAAAAATCGTCCATAAAAAATTATTATGCGTTCAAAAGCGTTCATTACTCGTTTTATCCAATGTTTTCATAAAATTGTTGGGCTACGTAAAAAACAATTGTGATGAACTTTCCTACGTCAGCATGCAACTTTCCTACGTTGGAGCTAATCAATGCCGCTCGAATCTACTTTATGGACAATCCAATCCGTACAAAACCAAACCCAGATTGCATTATCTTTAAATACAAATAAACTGTAACTTGAACTAAATTATTGTTTTTATTCATATAAATATTGGGAATAAGGGAATTGAGTTTATCAGGAATGTTTATCAAGAATTAAACCCATCCTTTTTTCATAATTTTAGCGCTTTTTGGAAATTGTTTTCCAAATTGCTTATTTAACTATGAATGTCCAACACGCCTAAGCTCTAGTTTTTTCTTCAGCTTTATCAATGAGAGTTTTAATGGGGTTATAGGACTCACGAGATCCGGACTTAAAATTTCATTGAAATACTAGACGATTTTTAAGAAGGGGGTCTAAGAAATGCTATTTTGTATTTGTATTTGGAATTTATGTATACTTTTTTCGTAATTTTCGTAGTTTTACAATTATAATTCGACAGTGCCGCAAAAAAAGCAAAATTTATACTTTTTCGATAATAATTACCTACTATAGTCGATTTTAACAAATATGGCCAACTTTCTAGATAAAACTAAGTAGTACATTGCATTGCTGGTCAATTAAAAAGTTAATTAATGACCAAAAAATGTTATTCCCGTTGGTCATCCATGTATGACAACTTTTCCCCAATATGCATACTAAAACTACAATCAAAACCAATGAAGTAGTCAAAACGGTTTTCATAAATAGAAACTGTTTGATTGGTCGCTGTTTTCTTTCGGACTTCTGTTTTGCATCATTTCTTGTGAAAATCCGTTGTTCTTTGCAAGTTTAAGTATTTTATGATTGTACTGAGTACAATTGGTTTTTGTCCTGACACAAATATCAAAGTTTTGAACATGAAATTTTTCACGCTGAACAAACCATATGTGCCAACCATCAATTAAACATGATATACATAAAATTTGTTTGAGTAGGTTTTCGTTATGGTTATATATGGTTTTCAAAATAAGATTTGTTTTTCCGGATATTGAATTCCTTTAACCACCATAAAACTCTCGGGCTCTTTTCCAGTTCCCCCCTTCAAATTCAATTTTGAAAATCTTATTTTACGTTGTCATAATGCATTGAAATTTGGCATGGTGAACAAATCGACAACTGTGAACAGATTTGTTCTTCATACTTTACATCGTAACATCACGCATTTAGCCATAATAATATGTTAAACAAACATAAAACTCGGTATTTTGAAGGAGGGAACTGGAAAAGAGCCAACTCTCGTTTTTTCTTGATTCACTTACTTGCCTCTGGTCAAGATCGAGAAACCGAGGGATGTTTTTGACAACACTTTTTGAAAAAATCTGATTATGCAAAAAAATTTAATGAAAACTTTTAGTCCGAACATACTTGGTTTACGCCTCGTTTTTATCGACCAAGCTGCGCAATTTCATTTGACAATGCCGCAACATAGTGTTCGATTGGGCCACCTATTACTTTTTGAACAAGCCATGTCTCGTTTTTCTACCGCAACATGGTTATTTTACACCCTATTTTACCCATGCTACAACATTTTTTTCGATGTTGCGACCTTTTCTAGATCATTTTTTTCAAACATGCCTCTAGATAAGTTCCAGTTTCCTACCTTTCAAATTCAACTTTGAAAAGCTTATTTAACCTTGTCATAATGCAAGGAAATTTGGCGTGGTGAACGAATCAACAACTGTGAACAGATTTGTTCTTCATACTTTACAGCGTAACACCACGCATGCATTTAGTCGTAATAATACGTAAAAAAAACATAAAACTCAGTATTTTGAAAGGTGGGGTAAAACTGGAAAAGTGCATAAATTTTGACCATGTGGCGACTTTTTCTATGCTGAGACGCTTTTTTAAACCATTCTGACATTTATTTTTGGGCTCTTTTGCCTTTCCCCCCACCTCACATGAGCATCAAATTTATGTTTGTCGTGGCCTAATTAGTTCGTATGCCAAGTTTGATATCAATTTGCGATGTGAACAAATCTTACTTTAAAGAATTTGCAGGTGGGGAAAAAAGAAAGGGACCATTTTTGAAGCATATCGCGATTCATCTACAGAACGAAAGAAAAATATCTCCGATTGTTATTGCTCGAAAGTAACTGCTTAAACTTCAGAGTCAGAGCAACTAGGATTAAGAGCTGGGGTTAGAGACTGAGATTGAATCTGGGGTTTGATCTGAGGATTGAGTACAGGTAGTGATTGGTGAAGAATGAATTGAGAAAGTGAAAATAAATGACGTGACAAACTTAACATGTCAAAAGTACCAGTTAATTTGTTACTGATTAATTAATTAACTTGAGATCACTGGTTGACCTTGTCTAAGTTTAATCAGTTTGACTACGATTCAATTAATCTGTCTGACCATGAGGTGGTCTGACCTCAACACTCCCACTCAGACTGAATTGGCTGGAACCCTTCAAGTTTCGACGATGCTGTTCCACATTAGCCTTGCTCGTCGAAAAAAAACTGTAGCATGGTCATAAACCAAATCGCTACATGGTCGAGAATTAAATCCCATTATGATGAAAAAACAATTCGCGGCATTTTCGAAAACCGATCGCGGCCTATTTGTAAAAAAAAAAACCATGTTGCGGTAGAAAAATGAGTAGTGGCTTGTTCAAAAATTAAAAGATGGCCCAATCGAAAACTAAGTTGTCAAAAAAATTACGCCGCTTGGTTGATAAAAACGTCGCTGAACCAAGTATGTTTGAAATTAAAGTTTTCGTTAAAAATTCATCTGGATTAAGAGGTTGCGAAGACGGAAATCGTTTTTCTTATCTCAGATGATATTTTTTTGCATATTCAGACTTTTTCAAAAATTTTGTCATGAACATCCCTCTGGTTCTTGATATTGACCAAAGTCAAGTAAGTGAATCCAGTAAAAACCAGAGTTTCATGGTGGTTCTAGGAACTCAATATCCGGAAAAACAGATCTTATTTTGAAAACCATATATAATCAAAACGAAAACTTAACCAAACAAAATTTTATGTCCAGCATGTTTAATAGATAGTTGGCACATATGGTTTGTTCATCGTGAAAATTTTACGTTCAATACTTTAATATTTGTGTCAGGACAAAAACCAATTGTACTCAGTACGCAGACTTGTTAACGGGCCGCAATAATTGAGGCCCAGCCCGGCCCGATATAATTCAAGTCGAGCCCGTTGGCGGCCCGACAAACAGGGAATTTTTTAAATATCGGCCCGTTGGGGCCCGTTGCTGCTTTTTTGGTAAAAAACAATTTTGTTTCAAAACAATTTTAATTAATTGTTTTACTTATTTATAAAGACCTTTTTTAAAAGCCATGGAAACCATTTTAATTGCCTCAACGGTTTTAGGCGAAAGTAGTAAAAGTAGTAGTAGTAGTCAAGTCGTTTAGCACACTGCAAGTTGTACAGTGCGCACTGAAACATAACATTGGTTAGTCAATAAAAGTAAGGCCCGTTGGGGCCCGTTGACAAAAGTGATAACCTCGGCCCGGCCCGGCCCGACCCGTTGACAAGTATGTCAGTACGATCATAAAATTTTTATCCGAGGTCAAAATAAATAGCAAAAAAAATTGTCTTAAAGCTGCAAAGAACAATAGGTTTTCACAAAAAATGCACGTCTTAATGCAAAACAGAAGTAGGAAAAAAGCGACTAATCAGACAGTTCCTATTTATGAAAACAATTTTGACTACTCGATTGGTTTTGATTGTAGTATTAGTATGCAATATGCATGTCAGGGAAAAATTGTCATACATGGATGACCAACGGGAATAAAATTTTTATGATGAACATTTTTTAATCGATCAGCAATGCAATATACTACTTAGTTTCATCTAGAAAAACGGCCATCCTTGTTAAAATCTACTACAGTAGGTAATTTTTATCAAAAAAACTTTTTGCTTCTGTTTTCTCTATGCGACACTGTCGGATTACAATTGTACAAATACGATCATTCCAAAAAAAATCACATAAATTCAAAAATAATACAGAAAATTGCATTTCTTAGACTCTTTTTCAAAAAAATCGTCTAGTATGGTTAGCCTTAAATATGGAACCACAACACTTTTTTTCCATAAAAGTATACCGTTTTCAAAAAATCAGCCTGAATGTTTCACGTTTCAATGGAATTTTAAATCCGGATCCCGTGAGTCCTATGATCACTTTAAAATTCTCGTTGATGAAACTGAAGGAAAAACTAGAGCTTATGGTTGCAATTCCCGATAAACATTCCTGATAAACTCAATTTCTTTATTCCCAATTTTCACATGATTTAGAACACATTAATTTAGTTTAATTTATAATTTATCTGTAATTAAAGATAATGCAATCTGGATATAATTTTGTGCGGATTGGATTGTCCTTGAACTAGATTCGACCGGCGTTGATTGGCTGCAAAAAATAATGAGCCAAGGAAAGCAACCCACCGAAAACAAAGGCAATGAATTTCTGCAAGTTGACCAGAGAGTGTTCATGCTTGCGTAGATCTTTGGACAAAAGAACAGTCAGTACAAGTTCATCGCAATTGTTTTTTACGTAGCCCAACAAATTTATGAAAATTTTGGATAAAACGAACAATGAGCGCAAGAAAATAGAACAAAAGCTGACTTCCCATGAAAAAAAGAAATTGGATGGCCTCAAATTATTTCAATTTCTATATTAATTTATTATGGACAACTTTTTCATAAAACTAACCCAACTTAAGAAATCTGGATCAAAGGATAAAATTTCCGTTTCAAATAACTTCCATTTTCAAGTCGATAATCTTTCTTGTGATCTCTACACGATAGTGGAGTTTGCTTTCTTTTAACAATAAAAACCTCCTAACACATGAACTGAAGCTTCTTTCTACCACTGCTGATTCCACTTCAGAAAGAGTTCTGGTGATGAGTCGTGTTTTGTTACAAAGAGATCCAAAGACCAAAGCATCAAAAGACATTTGAACACTTATTGGACGGCGCATTGAAGACTGGAAGGAAAGCTAATTCGACAAGATGTTGGCGGAAGCAGTGAGATGTGGCAAAAAGAAACAAATAAATCAAGATAACTTGGACGACAAACATGTCTCGAAAGTGTTTGTTTCATTTATGATGAAAGGCAAAGTGAGAAGCGCTATGCGGTGGCTCTCAGAGAGATCAAGCGGAAGTGTGCTTGATCCGATGCGAGAGGTGAAGAAAGGTGTGATCGTTTTAGAGACTTTGAAGTCAAAGCATCCATAGCTACACAACTCACACCTCTCTTCGCGATTGCAAGTGCCAGTTTTACCCGACTTTGAAGATGTTATCATCAGTTCTGCTTCCATTGAAAAGACGACAAGTTCTTTGCAGGGCAGTTCGGGAGCTTCGGGAACAGATTCTGAGCATTGGCAGACGGTTTTATTACGTCATGGGGCTCACAGTTCACACTTGAGAGACGAAGTTGCAACTTTTGCCACAAAAATGTGCATTCAAATCTTACCATGGTTGAAAGTGCGAGCACTGGTTTCTGGAAGATTGATTGCGCTTGATGTCCTGGCGTGCGACCTATTGGCATAAGCGAGTGTCTACGGAGAAAAATTTGCAAAAATGTGGATGAGCTCAAAAAAATTGTCCTTGAAGAAGCATGTCCGACTGATGAATTAGCTTGTGGGCTGAAAGCTGGCGCTGAAGGTGCAATTCATGCGCTTTCTGATGTTTTTGATGACAACAAGGAAGATGGATGTGGCATGCTGTTGATGGATGCATCAAAAGCTTTCAAGTCTCTCAATCGTGAAACAGCGTTGTGGAAAGCTCAATTTTTGTGGCCTAGATGATCTAGATTTCTCTTCAAAACTTACAGAGGCTTCGCGTCGCTTTTCGTTGCTGGCGCCGATGAAGTGATATACAGTAGGGAAGGAACCACACAGGGAGACCCACTGGCAATGTTCTTCTATGGTGTTCCACTTCTTCCCCTGATTCGAAAGTTAAAGGATCCGAACAATTTGTTACAAAGTTGGTATGCTGATGATTCTGCAGCCATGGCAACACACAAGAAGTTGGAGATATGGCTCAAAAACTTGATTGAGGAAGTTCCCGCCTTCGGTTACTTTCCAGAGCCTTCCAAAAGTTTTCTGGTTGTCGATAAACAAAATGCTGAAGAAGCGCATCACATATTTGCAAGTACTCGATTACTATAAAGGAAGGGAAGAGGTTTTTGGGCGGTTTCATTGGAGACGGAAATGAGAAGGACATCTACCTTAAAAAGAACGACCTTGAATGCGTAGACAAAATTGAGAAACTCTCTTTTTTGGTGAAAACAGAACCACAATATGCTTTATCAGGACTGACTAAGTCCCTACAGGCGGAATGGAACTTTTGCCATCGTGTTTTGGGTGATTCTACTCAGCTTTTTTAACCGCTAGAGAACCTTCTGATGGAGAAACTCCTACCTGCGATACCTGGAATTTTGTCGATTTCATTAATGGAGAGACGTTTCTTTTGTTTGTCAGCAAGAAAGGGTGGTCTTGGGGTGTCTAACCCAACCAGTTTCGCTGATGAGTCTTACAACACGTCACGGGAAGCAGTTACGGTTCTTTATGATGCTATTGTTGATCAACACTGTTTATCCCATGAAGACCACAGAAAGCAAATGTCTCGATCGCGGAAAAACACATCATCGAATAATTGAAGAAAAACACGAAGAGTTGTTAGGGGAGTTATTGAATGAGCTACCAGCAGACCAAGTTCGCGCTGTAAAAAGAATCAATGAATCGATGATGAAGGAAGCTTGTCTGCCTGACTGACAGCGTTACCGATTGCTGCAGAAAACTTTGATCTTTCGGAAGTGGAGTTTCGGGATGCATTGAGTGTCCGGTACAATAAAAACTTGTGATGGTTGCCAGTCACCAACTTTTTGTGATGGTTGCCAGTCACCATTCACCCTACGGCATGCGTCAGTTTTCAAAAAAGGTGGTCTCTTAACTTTACGGCACAATGAGATTAGGGATGCTGTAGGCGACTTAGCTTCTTTAGTGTGGAAGGATGTACAGAGATAGCCTGTTATTAGAGAATACAACCCGCAAGATGAGACACCCGCACTAATTGCAGATTTGTTTTATCGTGGAGTTTATGTTAGACAGGGAGGAGCGTCTTTTGATATTCGTGTCTCTGACACCGACGCCATCTCCTATCAGAACAGAAGCCCAATGAAAATTTTGCACTCAGCAGAGGTTGAGAAAAAGACAAAATATTCAGACTCGTGTCAGGAAAGCCATATGTCTTTCACTCCTCTTGTCGTGTATTTTGATGGGATGATTGCTTCAGAATTTGCAAGTTTCATTCGGAGAATAGGAGAAACATTATCTACCAAGTGGGATGAACCCTATAGTAAAAGTATGAACTGGGTGAAGTGCCGGCTGTATTTTGCCGTGCTCCGTGCTTCCAGCGTGTGCTTCCGATGCACAAGGACCAAGTGGAGGAGTCTTGCCTCAGACCATGATTTCTTACCCTAGAGAAATATTTACGGATGTTCTACAAGGGAGAGAGATTGGCTAGCTATGTGCAGACTATGCTAGTAATGTAAAACGTAGATCTAAACGAAACGAAATGTTGAAAAAATGAACCAAATAGATAATTGACAGATTTCCCAAAAAAATAAAATAAAAATGCACCGAACTAAAAACTAAACCACAAGTACAACCCCAAAAAATCAAAATGAAGCGTAACTAAATTTACCTAAAAACATTCATCTGGTACTCGATTACTATAGTGGAAGGGAAGAGGTTTTTGGGCGGTTTCATTGAAGACGGAAATGAGAAGGACATCTACCTGAAAAAGAAAGAACCTGAATAAGTAGACGAAAATGAGAAACTCTAGAAAAAAATAGAGGGTAAAATAGGGTGTAAAATAACCATGTTGCGGTAGAAAAACGAGACATGGCTTGTTCAAAAATTAATAGGTGGCCCAATCAAGCACTTTGTTGCGGCATTTTCAAATGAAACTGCGCAGCTTGGTCGATAAAAACGAGGCGTGAACTTAGTATGTTCGGACTAAAAGTTTTCATTAAATTTTTTTGCATAATCAGATTTTTTCAAAAAGTGTTGTCAAAAACATCCCTCGGGTTCTCGAACTTGACCAGAGGCAAGTAAGTGAATCAAGAAAAAACGAGAGTTGGCTCTTTTCCAGTTCTCCCCTTCAAAATACCGAGTTTTATGTTTGTTTTACATATTATTATGGCTAAATGCGTGATGTTACGATGTAAAGTATGAAGAAAAAATCTGTTCACAGTTGTCGATGTGTTCACCATGCCAAATTTCAATGCATTATGACAACGTAAAATAAGATTTTCAAAATTGAATATGAAGGCGGGAATTGGAAAAGAGCCCGAGAGTTTTTATGGTGGTTAAAAGAATTCAATATCCGGAAAAACAAATCTTATTTTGAAAACCACATATAACCATAACGAAAACCTACTCAAACAACTTTTATATACATCATGTTTAATTGATGGTTGGCACATATGGTTTGTTCAGCGTGAAAAATTTCATGTTCAAAACTTTGATATTTGTGTCAGGACAAAAACCAATTGTACTCAGTACAATCATAAAATACTTAAACTTGCAAAGAACAACGGATTTTCACAAGAAATGCGCGTTTTAATGCAAAAGAGAAGTAAAAAAAAAGCAACTAATCAGACAGTTCCCATTTTTGAAAACAGTTTTGACTACTCGATTGGTTTTGATTGTAGTATTAGTATGCATATCGTGGAACAATTGTTATAAATGGTTGACCAATGGGAATAAAAATTTTATGGTCAACATATTTTAATTTCAGCAAAGCAATGGTCACCATGTAAAAATCTAAATATCCCTCACTAACCTCTACATAATAACCGCTAAGTAGAAATTTGATAGGTTTTTGACTAGTCCCACTGAGCTTTGTGGCTAAGGAAATGGTGTGGTAACGCATCCGCTAAATCTCCGTACTAATACCAACCGATGTGTTTAAATGCGCTCCTTGCGATTGCTCACTTCTCAAAACAATGATTCTTAATCAATTTGTATACTAATACATACAAAAGAAGCACTGTCGCTTAAACTAAATGTCTGTATCCCCTATTAACTGGGTTCCAAAGCTGGAAAAACCTTGGCATTTAAGTACATTCGAAACACGGAAAAATGGTAAGTAAAACTTTATGGACACGCAACTCCATGTTGGACACGCAACTCCATGTTGGACAACTTTATGGACACGCAAGTACATTCGAAACACGGAAAAATGGTAAGTAAAACTTTATGGACACGCAACATGCAAAAGTTAATGTGGGTAGTTTGTGAGTTTTAATCTATTGGCCTATTCTTTGACCGTTGCTCTTCTGGGTCTTCTTCAACTGTCTCAATTTCGAAAAGCAAACTGTTGAAGATAGACGACTCGTCCTCGCCAGAAGTATTGTGCTGAAGAAAATCCCAGCTAGCTATATCACTGTTGTTTGTTTCTGTTACACGAATCAGACAGGAATATGGAGTTTGCCAAATTTTATGGGCCTGGTTCATCATTTGTTCAAGCGATCAGAATTGGGTGTTACACTCAAAGTAGTCATCATCGATTTCGAGATGGTACCAATCGACAGTTTGAGTGTTAGCAAACTATTCAGTTACCCCAAGTAGAAAACCATCACAATCGCTGGATACTGGCTGTTAACAATCTTGTATCCATGTTTTCAAATCATCGTCATCACTTGGGTCCGAATTCATAGCAGGGTCTTTTGGTCACATTCGAGGATCAATCGCTTGTCGTCATAAATTTTAAGCCAAGACTTCATCGTTGATACAGTTTGCAGGTTTTAGGACTTGGATGCAACTCAACCGTTTTCAATTACGAACAACGAGCCAGTGGTCAAGGTATCTCGCTATTGCTGATGAGTCAGCATCTTCTGCGCAGCTTTTGTTACACACCTGTCCGACATTTATCTGCAGTCTAAATAGTCAATTATGTGATTAGTAACGCATTTATAAACTTTAATATGTGGTGGAAAAGTCAAGTGGAAGCTAGGCGTTTCTTGTGGTTGGTACATAAAAACCATACATACCTAAAAAATCATACATGTCAAAACAACTTATCGACTTTTCAACCGAAATTCCGTAACAATTTTTTTTTTCAACGTCTTTCAAATTCAGGCATCCGAAAAAAGATTGCCGATACCAGAATTTTTTGAAAAAGAAAAACCCAAGAAACAAAACGCAATATAAAAAATCTTTAAGAAAATAATAACAACAGAAACAATTCCGCGACAATGAAGTTTCAATAAATCAAAAACGTTGCCGCCGATACAAATAGATTACTCGAAAAAAAATTGTTCGCTAAAAAGTTTTTTTTTTGTAAAAAAACTACCACAAAAACTTGTCAGCACAAGAAAGAAGTTTTTCGCCAAAAAAAAGTTATTGCAAAAAAAACTGATTATCTGAAAAATGTTGATTTTCAAACAAAATCGAGAATACTTAAAACAATAAAACAAATGAATACTTATCTCTAGACAAATTAGATTAAAGCTGATTTTTCAGGTATATTTAAAAGCCGTTTTTATGTCGCCTCGAAACTAATCCCTGATTCTTGTTTGTCGGGTTGTAGGAAAGATTTTTGTTTTGGTAATTCGATAACAAATAATAATTCAAACTGTTTTTTTATTAAATTCATCTTCATTTTCGATTTGAAATACAAAAATTTAAGCGTGGTAAAAATTGCAATTTCACAAACGCTAGCTCCCACAATTGTTGGCATATCCTTGAAAGTTTGTGTTGAATTTGAATTGAACTCTGCTAGATTTTTCAAATCGTTTTGTAGGACTGGATCTCAAAAATTTTGCAAGGCAATACGATTATCTCTAACTATCCAAAAAAACATCTCTTTGCGTTTTGAATCGCATGTTTTCTCATAAGCGAAAACTGTAGAGATCCTCCTCGATTTTGCGTTCGGCTTGTGGTCGTCTACTCGTTTTCAGAGCAATGTTCAGTTCCAACCATGCTTTTAGTTCAAACCTAAGATACAATTGCAGAAGTGTAAAATTAATTGTATAATTTGACTTGCAAGAACATTCAAGAAGGTATATACAAAAAATTATTACAAATTTACTGACAAGCCAAACTATACAATTAATTATACACTTCTGCAATTGTATCTTAGGTTTGAACTAGAAGCATGGTTTTTTTTTGTATTCGTATTTGGATAATAATTTTTTGTATATACCTTCTTGATTGTTCTTGCATGTCCTGGTTGAACTTCTTGAAATTTCTTGATTTCTTTTCTTGATTTCTCATCTGCCTGAATGGAATCGCTTGATAGGGATTGTTTCTTTGGTAGGAGCTAAGAAGTGATTTTGATTTTTGTCATGTGTTTCTTCCGGGTATTCCTTTTACACTTGTCTAAAAGATTTATTGAACGTTGTCTCGTCGTCTAGTTGTTCTATTAATTTAGGGTTACGCACTGTTATTTTTCTCCTTTACATCGAGCCACGATAGAGATGTTTTGCATCAATAATTGACACATAGGCGCTAAGTTGATACGGTTTGGCATTGATGTTGACTTTGAAAAAAAACTAAGAAACACAGATGCAGAACCACCCATCGTCATATTCTCAACCATGCCTGCGGTCCAGAAGCCTGCGGCCTGGAAGCGGTGATGCCTGAAGTCTGATATAAGCTGAACGATTGAGACTTTGCAGAAACGCTGGAAAGCATTTCAGCTAAATTTGAAGCACCTTAATGGTGCGCACTTTTAGATCATCCGGAAAGTCAGATTTCATTAGCTGAGCTTGTCAATTAAGCCCACGCCCATGTCAGAATAGCTGCAAAGATGTTTCGGAGCACTTCCTATCGCATAAATCTCAAGCTATTTCCTAAATATTTTAAAAAATAAGTTTGTAATATAAAAATGTTACAAGGCCAAACTGTGTGATTTGAAAATTTGATCTTTTTTGATACCAACATCTATGAAGTACAACAATAAAATTCGTGAAATAATGTTGGGAAGAGTTTGATTCATTCATAAATTTTAAGCTAACTTCAATTTGTTCCGTATTTCCATCAATTCATCAACTGCGGTGTTTTTTAGCTTATTACATTTGATTTTCTACGGCAATGTTTTAGAAACAATTTTGGTGGGTAATTCATAAGATAAAAAATTTTAAAATCATATTTTTATCACACGTAAAATTTTTCTTTGCGGGAATTCTACTTTTATATAGAATGATTTTTTTTGAACTAATTATACGAATCATAATGAAATACTCTCTCATCATTGCTACAGTTTTCTGCATTGCTCTTCAACAGAGCCTGGCGCAAAATATGAGGTGTTATATGTCCTATGACTGTCCAGGTCATATGGCGTGTCTTGGGGGAAAATGTTACCCTGGTAAAAGAGAGGATACATTTGAGAAAAGAGATTATTGCGTGGGAAATCACCAGTGCTGGAAGGGTCAGAGATGCTTGTGCCAGTCGGTCATATTTGGAAGTTTGACCTTGAGAGAAGCAAAAAAAACTTAATTTTGGAGTGAAATTTAATTTTTCAAAATTTCGAATGGAGCCTGTCATGCACGAGTTTCTCGCGATAACTGAAAATCAGAAAAGAGAAGTCAGAACAATCGAGTAACAATCGCGGGAAAGTTGCTAGAAAAATCAGTGGGAAATTGCTATTCCCAATTTCAGTAGCAATAATAATCTAGAGTAGAGCTGTCCCATCTAAAACAGAGACGAGCGCATTCCCACGAACTGGATTGTTGTGATTGGAGTATTATTATTAACTGGACCAGAGTGAACCTTCGGTGGAAAGGTGGACAGCTAGAGTGTCCCAAAGGTTCACGAGAACTTACAGTCTAGAGTACAAACCTGTTCTTGTTGTTAAAACTGACAAACATTGAACTCATTTTAGTTACTTTATTAATTCTTGAGTTGCTCGCCGACTTATTTACTTCCTGGTTCTTGAGCGTGCTACAATGTGAGTACTAATTTAAATTTCTAGAGTGTGTTTTATGATTGTTATGTTGAGGTAAGGCGAGTTTTAGGTTGATCCATCTGAAATGGATCAAAGTTCCACTGTCTAATAAAAAATAACTTAACGGATTGTTCCGACCCGGTTTTTAACGGCGTTCATGTATTTTGGGTATATTGAGACCTAAGTATGGGGACGTTCTTAATTCTAGAGTGGGGGGATATTTTGGTAGTAGCCTTAAGCAGTAGCGGGTCTTAGTCTCATGTCACAAGCGAACCGAATTGGCTCCGACTGATTTGAGGTGGAAAAACACAAGAGATAGTGTCCCTGACTCTTGAGCCAATAGTTATAGGGCCTATTTTTCTAAAGCCTCATGTGTGAATGCAGTAGACGAATGTTACATAGTGTTTTTACGGCGCTCCTGGGTGTTTACGACATCAAGACTACGGAGTCAAACCCACTTGAGACAGCTTCGGGCTGAATGCCCATTCTAGAGTACCGGCGTTACGGTTCGACAGGAACGTGCAAACCTTCCGGTTGTACCGTGATAGCTTTTTAAGAAAACTCGAGAAAACTTCCTGGTAAGCTCTCCGAACGAGGCTTAGCTAACCGAGTAAAGGGGGGCAACTAGGGGGACAAAAACACGAGCAAAAAGACAAAAAGCAAAACAAAAACCAAAAAAGAATAGAAAAAGGAACAAAAACCATAAAACGAAAAAAGACAGTGACTTTGACACCTGATCAGTTGGTTCAAACCTTTATATTAATTAAATAGTATACCCATACTGTTTTACAAGTTCGATCGTTTCGATCAACCTAGCAATTTAACCCAGTAACCTTAAAAAGTGCCCGAGTGTGGGGCGTTGTCAAGGGTTTTCAGATAGCTTGGAACTTAGCTGGACAACAAGGAGACTTGACTGGAAGAGTTAACCAGCCAAGTAGGAAGGTTGTTCAGGAGCACTTGATCTGAATCAATAGGAGACTCGACTGGAAGAGGTGACCGGCCGAGTGGGAAACGGGTTCAGGAACACTTGAGCTGAACCAATAGGAGACTCGACTGGAAGAGGTGACCGGCCGAGTGGGAAACTGGTTCAGGAACACTTGAGCTGAACCAATAGGAGACTGGACTGGAACAGGTGATCAGTCGAGTGGGAAAGCAGCCAAGAAGGATTTGACAGTTCTCGAGTTCTCAAATTGGGCAGAACGGGTATCGTTAAAATCCACATTACATTATAGGAGATAAGTGTAAAATTGGATAAGCGAAATCCCCCGGTTTTGAGGAACGTTTTTACTTAAGCAGGCCTGGAAACAGGTCTACGGTTTTCTCTTGAGAGGTCTAGCACCCGGCGCTTAAGGTAATTTTTAGGCTTAAGAAGGGGGGCTAGAAAGGGGGGAGGTTAGAAGGGGGGCTGGTTAGGATAGAGGTTGGCGGTTGCAAATTGTAAAAAAGGGGGGAAATTAGAGTAACTAATTAATCGACATCGTTGATTTAGTTACATTAGCCATCAACACGCGTTGGCAATAATAGGTGGATATCCAAAATTTAACTCGAGTTAAGATTGGTACGCTGGTTGGATTGGTAGGAGGGAACGGAGATAGACAGTTTTTGTGATACCCCATAAGATCACTAGTGGGGGGAGGAAAACGCGTGGCAATTAGGTACCGGACATTTTTTTTGATGAAAGGTAGACATTGGTCACCTTTGAATTTCAGGTGGGCTCATTTTTCTGTTTTTATTACTTTTTCTAACTTGGATTTTCTGTTGCATTTTGGTGAGGATTTGTGTTTAGTTTTTATACGAACAGGTGATCACAAGATACCTGCGCACAGGTTTTGGTCTCAAGTTGCTTGGAACACTGAAATAGAGGTAACTAAAAAGAAATAAGAAAAAGAGGGGTCAGCAATTGGCTTTTAAGAGAGGGTTTTTGGGGAAATTTTACTAGAGCTTGAGTGGTGGTACAAGGTACGGTGAATCAAGAAGACCCTACAACGAAGAAGAAACAGATCCGATATCCAGACACTCCGTGACGAGTCTTGGGACAGTACCGAAGAAGTCTTGGGACAGAGCAGTCTGGGGACAGTCTTGGGACAGTGCAATACTGGGACAGTGTTGGAAGTAGTATAGTAAAAGTGGCTAGGAAAATGACCACTTTTAACCCCCCCCTTTTTTTCGATGTGCCGTTGTACTTACCACTTTTAACCCCCAAAGGGGTTAAAGCCCCTACTTTTTCGGGCACGCATGTTTTAAGGGGGGTTAAAATTGGTAATTTTCCAGCCACTTTATGGAAACGGAAGGGAATTAAATTTTGGTTGGTGCATGTTTTCCCTTTGACTTTGACAGATCAAACTTTACTGCGCGCGTTATATTGTGGATTATTTTGTAATCTTTATCGCCACGTGTGGAATTAAATAAAATGCTGTGATATTGGTAAGTTTATATTGTTGTTTTGAATACCCCCCTCCCCTCACAATTAGAGTTGTTGATTATTTCACTTTTCGGTCAAAAGAACAATTTTGAAAAGCTTTATTTCCTGAATGAAAAGTACTATAAAGCGAATCATTTACATTTATAATCAGAAGTTATTTAGTCAGAATCGTCTAATATAAAAGCACGTCGATTTAAGCACCGCCGCCGTTTAGGTGGTCTAATTTCTTCCCGCTCGTTTTCTTCTCGAGCTTCAATGTCCAAATAGGGGCAGTTGTACGCTGCTGGTTCTGACTCATTTTGCTCACTTAGCTGGTCGAAATCTACCAAATCCTGTTCTAGCTATTGATCAGTGTATGTGGGTTGGTTGAACCCCATATCTGGTAGAGTAAAAATATCCACATAATACCCACCCTGCGCTTCTATAGCTTCAGCCAAATCCTCCCCACTTCCGTTATCGGTGGGAGTTGGGACCACGGCGTCGTCGTCTACGTCGTATTCGCCCCAGTCCATGGTGCGCCCAATTTCTCTTATGAACATATCCTCACGCAAACGTTTATGTCCGAAAGGACTAGTAGTTACTCTGTCTGCATGTATATAGCGCTTATTGTCAAATGCGCTCAGGGAAATTTTATTCGTTATTATGGTTTGTAAATTGTGATTGCAAGAATTTATCCTCACATTTTCTGACCGGACCAGCGAACAGTAAGTCAATGTTTGTTTAAACTTATTATGGGTTAGCTCCATTTTTGAAAATTTAGAAATACCTTTAGCGATTTTTTTGTCCATGTCTGAAACAAAAATACAATCAATTTACTTCAAATTTTTAACAGTTTTTTTCTCTTTTCCACATAAATACCTCCATTCCCCCCCCCAACCCTCACTACATAATCTTATGATTTGTTTTTAAAATGGTAATTGCAAAATGGTAAAAGAAAAGAAAAAGAAACTTACTCGAAGAAATAATGCTGTACAGTTTGGGTTTTAGTCCGACGTACTCCTGTATGATCTCCCCAGCAAACTCGTCCTTGAATTTCAGGGTAACGCGCAAATTCTCGTTGGTGTAGAGGGGGTGGGTGACTGGTAGATTTGAAAAGTCAAAATGATTTCGCAGTTCATGGTTTTTCTCAATTTCCTTGTAGAGATCTTTGCTGCGGATTTCATACAGGAACGAATCAGTGTCCGAATATATAAGAGTTGCGTCAAAATTTTTCTTGATTATGTTGTAATGGAACTGGAACATGTAAAATTTTGCCAAATCTAGTATCGTTGCACCAACAATTGTGGGCTTATCCCAGTTAATGTTCACAGGTTTTGAGGTTACAGATACCAAGTGTTGGTCAATAATTTTTATACTGCTAAATCTTTTTTTCCTTGATAAATTTTGCAGTTCTTCAGCATTGCGAACAATATCTACAATAAGTCGATTCCTTTTTGATTCGCAGAATTTTCCAAACGCACTATTTATTATTTGCTTGAAGAAATCTTGTTCAAACTTGGTAGTAGCTTTTTTTCGGAGCTCAGTGTTCAACTGAACATATGGTGCAATAAATTTTTCTTGTCTAAACTGCAGTACTCGATTAACTTTTTCAATTTTCAAACCAAGTTTGACATAGAGCTGAAGTGTTAGGTAGTGTACAGTATAGTTTTTCTTTGGAAAGAAGTTTTGTATGAGCTTTGGCGTAGTGCCCACTTTATCCGAAATGTTCATTTTTTTCAACATGTCCAATTGAAGCTCACTGAGCCACATTTTGGACACAACTTCTTTTGTTGGGGCGAGTGGGTAATCCGAATGTGCATCATGCAAATGATCGGGGTATAAAAGATCGACGTCCAAAATGTATCCAATTTCGGATTCTCTGCTCGTATTGAGAATTTCGGCTATAGTAACTTGGTCATTAAACTCGAATGAGTTAAGTGGAAGAGGAAATTTTTCCATAATCCCGCCGTATAAATTGTTCGCGTCTATCATGAAGAGGAAAGTGTTAGGCTGTTTAGGGTCGTAATTTTTCACAAATTTATTGTTGGCGGAAACAAGTCTTTTTTCAAACACACTTGCAATGCCCCCCCCCCCCTGATCAGGTTTTCTGCCATATCCAAGTGCTCCCTATTAGTGAGCAAATGGAGGTCAGCCTTGCATGTTCGCAAAAATACATCCCCTGAGAGATTGCTAACCGTGAAATATTGAGCACAATCTAGCTTATATGTTTCATAACACACTCGTCTAAACTCTTCAAAAACGCATGCAAGAATCAAGGTATCAGTCGTTAGATACAAATCGCTGTATTCGCCCAAAGTCTGACAACCGAAACGAGTGTACACTAACCATGCATGTTGGTATTCTTTTTCACTGACACTAACAACACCTCCTTGCAGCGTGTTGGTCCACTTGTCGCGTGCAGGTAGTCCATCTTCTGTGTATCTTGCATGGCTGTCAACATACGAGTAGGGGAAGTAACCTTTTTGTCGAATCAATGCTTTATCTTCTTCCGGTCGGGTAGCAAAGTGGTTATTGAGATAGATGAACTTTTCCACGGGTAGATTTCGAGCAAGCTCGTCGAGTGAGCTGTTCATAAATTTACAACTGTCCACAAAACGGATTTCTTTGTAGACATTATAGACATTTCCTTTTTCGTTAGTGTACGATCTAATCCACACTTTCATTGTTAGTGAAATAAATTTTTCGTCATTGAGAGGAATGACCGAAAAGGTGTTTCTGGTATTGGTATCTTGCAGACTCTTCAGTACATGGTGCAAATCATAATTCTGGAGATTGTGGGCAAAGACAGGGGTGAATTGTATGGTACGTCTCAGGAAGTTGCATTTGTTGTGAGCCCATCCGAGGAATGATCCATCGAAATGATTATGGTCCAAAACTTTCGCGTTAGTTTCGGAGAATTCCTCTTCACAAATCCAGCATTTGTCACTGTCTTCAAGAATAGTGGTGCTTCCGAGGTAGTTCGGGTATCGTCGTTTTTTATTATGAAAGTCACGCGCCAATACTTCCAGCATTCGAACGAATTTAGTCATGGCGTCCACTCCTCGATGAAGTGAAAAAAACGCAGGTTTCGGGTTTCCAGCTTCCACAACGACAAGGCAAAAACTGCTGGGTTTATGTTTTTCAATCACGGTTGTGCTCGAGCAGTTAGGATTATTTCTCACCGTCTCCACCTTCTCCAGCACAGACTCCAAATCAAAGTAAACCGCGAATGGGCTATAGCTTCGAGCACCGATGTTTTTGAAGCCTACGCTGCTCTTGTCAACATTTGGCATGGTAACGATTGCTGGTTCGTTCCCCATGCAGATTAACTGGTGGCGCTCAAGTCGTTCCTCAGATGAACACCGGTTAAAGCAATTTCGGCACAGCATGTTTCTCGATCTCAGTTTTCTTTTTTGCATTTTGCTCACTAGCTTGTTCAGGTCTTTTATCACGACGTAGTGATGCGTGCCCATATCGTTTAGAAGCAGCAAATCCACAACAAAATTAGTCTGATATTTTGACACTCTCAGGGGTAGAAGAGTCTTTTCATTGTACCTAGAGAAAAATTTTGAATGATATTTTTATACTAATTTTTAATGTCATCATAATAATAATTCTTCAACGAATGTGCAGCCAACCATTTGTTCTGATGTGCTTAGATACAGCTTCACACCAATAATAAAAAAAAAATTTGATTAAAACTTCAACTAACCTGAAGACATTCACTTGCACTTCATTCAAAATTTCGAAGCGTGCAATAGCCGGTAGTCCCATTGGGTACACAAAATCACCAGTTGGCTCGTGCGCTCTTGAGTTTCTGCGATAATCATAGAAGCTCGCTTTCTCCTCCTCTTTACTCTGCATCGTACGAAGAGTGAGCGGGATATTGTTCTGCCGATGATACTCAGCAACGAAGCAGTACTCAAAGCATCGATCGTCTTCATAATTGCGAATATTCAACAAGAAGCGTTTGAGTTTCAGTAGATCGGCTGGTAGTGGCAAGTACGATGAACCCCTGATCGGTGCAGACTTCACCATTTTTAGGACAATCTTATCAATCCTGCGGATTCTCCAGCCACTACCATGAGACGAATATTGATGGACAGTAGACAATATTTGGTCTACGCAATCATAGAATTGGTCCTGGGTCCATCCTTGAACGTCTACAGCAAGCATTTTGCAATTGGCGAAGATGGTTATTACTTCTTCTGTGCCATCTGCCTTCTCTTTTTCAAGAGTTACTTCTGCTGACAATTGAGCTTTCTGAGGCTCATACATGGTATTTTGAAGTATCAGCTCTTCGATTTCGTCTCTCTTGGTCACGAATAGCGCTAGTAGGTCCACTTCCGTTTCCATCGGCACTATATCGTATGTCCTGACTGCTCCATCAAAAGCTGTCTCAGGCTGTATAGAAGTGAGGATTTCTCGGCTCACATCCCATGCTGGCAGACCGTGTTCGTTTAGCATATGCGCAGCATATGCGCGATCATTTTGGAACACATTCATGTCGTAGAGACAAATTCTTCTTTCTTCCGTTTCATCGATTGTTTTGTGACGCTCCACGACATGTTCCCAAATGACGCGAAGTGACTTATCCTCTAGTTCACAGTGACCACAGATGTAGTCGGTTTTCACAGGATCAATCTTGTGAACAGCCATTAGATGTTTTTTGAGGCTTCGCCGGTCACTCAGTTTTTTTTGGCAGAGATTACAGGGTACGACTTTTGTAGACATTGCGAGGTGGTTGTTTTTTTTGAGAATTTTGATATTTCCGAAAGCTAGGTTCAAATAAAGTAGATACTGGTTTACAAGTTAAAAGAGTTCGAGTGATTTTCCGTTTGTTTTACGACTGCTATTAAATCTGTTTAGATTTTTAAACTTTTTCTATCATTTGCTTAATTACCAAACAAGGAGTGGTTTCCTAAGGTGGAGCTTAGATTAATAAAATCGAGAGGGTGCGCCCAAAATGCTCTCAGATACATCAAAGAAAATAACTTCGGCTCATTAAGTAAACCTATAAAATAGTCTCATAAATCAACCAAATATTCTGAATTAACCACAAAGTTCCTAGACAAGTTGTGTAGCTTCAAACAATTCATCGGCACTCAATTCAAAAAGACCTCACCCGAGTAGACCTAAGCCCAGCAGAGTGAAATGAATGCATTACACCGAATGTAGTTAATCATCAATTGAGCTGTCAAAGAAGTGATAAAGCTTCATATCATTAATTTTTTTTAAAAATTAAATAATGGGAATTTTTCATGTCAAACTTCTGAAAATCGAAAAAACCAAACAGGTCAATTTATTCTTTTTTGATTTTTTCTTGTTTTTATTAAATTCATTCGGCGTATATGTTCACTGATTCAGGTATCTGTTGGGTCCTTTGCAGTGTTTCAAGCTTTTACTTTTAGATGGTTTCCACTGCAGGGTTGTGAGGAGCATTGGCTCAGTGGATATGCAGTCCTTTCAAAAACCATCAAATATTTTTTGAAACGTGGCCGCCTAGACTCGAAAACGGCGGCTACGCCTTGTTTTCGACCCCGCTGAGTCTAAAAAAATTGGTTTCATCCATTTCTGAGCACGGCTTCATAGTGAACGACACTTAGCCAACGATGAATTTTAATGAATTTTGATTTTCTCAAAAATAACATTTCAAAAAGCGTTGTATCAAGGAACTGGGGGTTTCATCAGCCGTAATATCCTTATAGCAACAGTATGAGATAAAGTTGCAGTTCACGAAATCAATTTTTGGCATTTTTTGGACAAAAAACAAAAACAAAATTTTGCTTACTTTTTCTGGTTTCGGTTTTGAACAGAAATAACGTGTTAGGTGCTGCATATACAGGCAAACTTTCATTAGCTAAGTTGATCACCTACTACTGGTCGAAACCAGAGGATAATTTTTGATACCACAGTTTGTTTCAAACAAAATTTTGAAACTCTTAATTTTTTTTCAAAAACGAAAAAAAATTTAAAATATGTTTCTTTTTGTTTAGTTTTATTCTTTCAAAGATTTCTGAAAAAAAAGTTAGAGAGCAAACATTAAATTAGAAAAATCATAAGCAAAACGTAAGCAAAGATTCAGCCACAATAATAAAAAAAACTTATCAAACTAAATAATAAACCCCCAAACTGGTGCACTCTCGGTGGAAACAAATTTTTTTTTTGAGTTTTCAGAGATCTCTAAATTGCAGTTTGCGTTTTTTCGGCGCATAGCAAGCATTGATAGGCGGTGTCTCAGCTACTAACTTTGGTGCAGTGGGACTTTGACTGCCGGAAGAAGAAGCAGAAGAAGTTTGCTGCTGCTGATGTTGAGTGATTGAAAAGATATCCGGTTTTATTGGGATTTTGGGCGTCTGCTGGTCCTCATCTTTTTTCTCTGTTGAATCTGGTGATTCAATCGACTCAATGTTCCAGTAACTTTCTCGCTCTGCTAAATCTCTAATGGATCCTTCCTGATTTTCGTAAAAGGGGATCGATTGGCAATCGTAGTTGAACAGTATTTTTCTCGGTGAACTATCAAGGCAAGTAGGGTCTTGAATATCTGTGCGCTTCAGCGCAGGATACGATTCAGTCACACAACAACTCTCGTAGACCTGTTTTCTGCTTTGTATGAGGATACCAATTTGATCTAGCAAATAATGGGGTAACATCATATGGTTTTTAGTGTCCCATTCATCGAATTCTTGGCTTCCTGGATCAAGATCGTTCAAAGCACTTGCTTTTCGATGACGCATTTTCCGTTCCTGTTGAACCACTACGATAGAATCTCTGGTATAAGTTTGGTACAATATAGCTCTTTCAAGAGAATTAATTGAAATAATTTGCAGTGGAGTTGCCATCGTTGAAAATTTTGTTTTGTTTGATTTTGAGAGATTGAATGAAAATAGTGAGTAGATTTAGTTTGACGTACCACTTTTAGTTTTTTATTGCTGGTGGTCTAGTTTTAGCCAATTACCATAGATCGGGTTTTGTAAAATTTTAATATGTTTTCAGGGCTTTTGCAATTAAAGTAGAAATGTGAACGCTTTGAAAATCTATACTTCAAAGAAACAGCATGGCGCCTTTTTATGATACCCTAAGCACAAAATGACAGAAGTTTTACACTTCAAAGAGATAACAGGCATGCCGCCAGGGTAAAACCGTTGAGATTTATGAGCTAAAACGCGAATTTGCCAGACAGATTTGACATGTATAACTTAAACTCATAAATTTCCAACTGCAAACTAATTAAAAGTCCCCAATGAAGCTTAAGCTATACCGTAAAAGAAATCACCCGAGTTAAGCTATTCACCGGCTAGGTAAATCATTCTTAAATTGTCTCTTGACTGATACGGTTGAATAAAATTACCGCTACCCAACTATGTACACGCTTGAAAGTGATACTAACTTTTTTGATGACTTTCGTGATATTTCTTCAGGAGAAAAACGTATAGTCAGAGTTGGAACAAAAACATTTGAAAAAACAGGTACCTATATTACCATAAAATTGTATAAGAAAACTGACGAAGAAGTGTTCAAAATGTATCAAGCAGTTACTTTGACGACGAAAGAATTTGATAGCTTAGCAGATAATTATTCAAAAGTAAAAAAAATGATCAAAGCACCAACTGGTGAAAAGATTTCAACTTCCACAACAGGAAACGATAAACCTCAAAAACGACGATATAAATCAAAACGATCGGTTTACTCCGAAAAAGACTGTAATAGTGAAAACGGAGAGGATGATGAAGAAGATTATTCCAACAAAAAAAGTCGAGTGGCTTGAGTAAGTGGAAAAAAAAACCCAGTTTCATTTATTAATTATCAGAATGGTTGAAGCAATGTATGAACAATCGCCGGAATACTTTAAACAATTTCGGAAAAACTTTAAATTTTTTTTTCTGAACAATGAACCCGACGTTTCTGACCTTCCTTCTAATACGAACTTTGCATTTGCAGTCCATTCAAATCAGAACGATTTTTGTTCCCAATCTCCTGCCAATGGTCAGCCACATTACCACGTACTTATCGAAGTTACAAAAGAATGCACTGAAGCAGTTAACAAGATGACCTTAAAATCTTTTATTGTGCCTTGCCTCCTTTCATCCTTTAAATGTTTGATTATGCGGTGCAGCAAATATCATCTATCAGGACCACTGATGGAAAAAATGAAATTGGCTGTTAACTACAATTCGACTAACAACCTTGACACCGCCGGAGTTTCTTTGCGAAAACCATTGCCACAGATTTGCTTTGCGTCACAGACTCGATCCATTCAAACTCAAACTGATCTAATTACTAATGTAACCATTGAACGTTTTATTCGAATTTTGAATGGGGATAATGCTGCCGAATTTTCAAAAATCATTGATATTATTTTGAGTGGGTATGGTCGATTAGAGATTGATTCGAATACTTTGTTTGTTAAATTTATAATGGAGAAGAAATACAATTTTTGAAAAAAAATATTTCTGAGATAATTCCAGCGGTATGTGTTCTAGCAACCATAAAACATCTTTTTTAAAAAAAAAAATCAATTATAAATCATTAAAGAAATGCAACAGTATCACAAAGTTATAACATCATATGTTTAGCAAAACGCATCATGTCATGATCGTTAACCTTGAAACCTATAGGAAACCTAGAAGAAATTATAACATGAGCAACATAATTACAATAAAGTCCACACAAGACCGAGTTAGCTGATTGGATTGGCTTATTCATCAGTATTTGGTTTCCCTCATGGATAGAACGTCTCATATTTTTGTATACATGTGGATAGTTGTGTAGGCTTCGTCCAAGAGGATCTGCAAAAAAGATTTGACCACCAGCTTGAGCAAACAGTAACCAATGAGTTCCTGGCTGGTCTGAGTTTGATGCGTTGACTATCATGAAAGTATTGTCGTGTTTCAATATTGTATTAAATGCTAAGTTAGCGGGAAAAATGCCACGAAATTGATGTTTCAAATGTTTGCATCTGTTAATAAGCTCAATAATCTGCAAATTGTCCATTTTTTCCCTCGATTCAATTCATTAGAGTGTTTTTAGCTATTTTTCTATCGGAACGCACGTAAACTGTTGATGCACGCTCTCCCATGAAAAGTAACTCTAAATTTTCCCCCAGCGGTGCATCAAACTTCAGTTCTACTGAAATGGAGCAATTGGTCAATTCGGGATGAATAAAGTCGTGTGAAGCCTCCTGAGTAGATGTGAGATCAAATGCCATAATATAATGATTGTGATAATTAGCCAAACTGATTCCATGACTATTGTTAAAAACAAAGTCTAGAGCTTCCAATGTGTTATAGTATATTCTTTTGTTATCAGTCGTTGACACAGGAGTTCCTGCAATGGGTAGGCCGTTTCGGTAAACAATGATTTCATTCAGCTGAAACTTTTGATAATGAAACGGGTTTGTTCGGTTAGTACCCAGGTATGCTGTATTCGAGCTCATTGCCAAAATCATTCGACGGACTGGCTCTTTGGCAAAAACGTCTTCTTGTCGCCAACTTTGCACACCAGTTGTGGCCAAAAAGGTTCTTGGTAAAACTTCAATATAATTGTATATTGCAGGTGTTTTCAACAGAGTTTTTTCTATCGATGATAGTACAAAATCTGTTACTGTCATTTTGCGCACATATAGGTTAGCCTCAGTGATTTGGACTTGGTAATGTTTAGTAGCGTGCTCAGACATAATAACAAAGTCATTAGGAGATCGTCTCAGAGAAAGTCTTATTGTAACACCGCTGATAAGATGTTTGTCGCATGATAAAAAATCACAGGCAATTTTACCAAATAATCGGAATTCGCTTGATGCTGCTACGATTCGCTTACGTTCAGCGACATCTTCAGCTCGCCCATCAGCACCATCAATACCTGATGGATTATCTTCATAATAATAGCCTTGACAAGCAAGCCACGTTTTCTTTGCATCAATACCGTGAGAAAATTCTGTCTCAATGAAACTCTTATGGGCAAAATTGGCATTAGTTGTTGAAATTTTTTCTCCATTCAGGGACATGGTGCATTCAGAAAATAAAGATGAAAGAGGATTATTAACCAAATATGGTGTGTCTCGTTGCCCTGCCTCTGTGGCGTGAGTTCGCAGTACATTACCATTATTTTGAACAATGCGTGCAACAATCTCCAAGCGAGTTCGTTGAAGATCAATAAAATTGTTTCTATCTCCTAAAACTTCAAATTCGAGTATGGGACCATCAGGTGAATAAGATGGACCAATTTTTTGAGTGAATGCATTTTCAAATGTAACGAGTAGAGGAGGTTTTTCAAATAAATCTAATGAGCTGTGAGTTGCTTCAGTTGGTAATAAATTAGAAATAATTTCGTACTTTGGTGAAAAAATTGGAGCGACTTCTCAGTGGAGTTCGTTTCTTAGGAATGAGAGTTTTTCTTTTTCTTGTTGTTGTTGATGTTGTTGTTGTCTTCCTCCGTTTTCTGCTTATACGTGACTTGCTGCGTCCAGCTCCAACTTGTTTTTTGATTGTGTTTTTTACTGTGTTTTTCAAGGCTTGTCTCGGCGTTTTCTTCCTGGTTGCTATATCTATTAATTCGGGTGCTGCTTGAACAAGTAATTCTTTTCCAATACGTTTTGCTGCTGGTACTATAAATTTTCGAGCTAACGGAAGTGCTACTCGTCCAATACCCATAGCCAGAGCACCAAAGCCACTACCCCGCTGTCTGTAATGTCCCGAGAAGTGAGGCATGGTT